>NC_141147.1:73948146-74104851 GCF_053477565.2 Lygodium microphyllum | reverse complement strand
TCTAAGATTGTTGGATAATCAGGGCTGAGGCCTCATTTGACAAATCGGACCGATCTAGGACTGAAATTCGTACAAGTTCCTCATTGATTGCACTACTATGGCACCTGTGAGACACCATGGATGCATTTCTAAAATGCCATGTTGGTCAACATTAGAGTGATTGCAGCTCTATATGCTTGAAGGCACACTAGTTTGAGTGTGTAATTGAGACAAATTCAAACCTTGTTGGTCAAGGTTGGTGAGAGCAACTAAGGACATAGCAATTGGAGTGAATCTAGTCCATTAAAGAGCCAGGTACACGAGAAATCATTAGCAAAACAAGTGTTGTTCTATGACAATTGTGTTGATCACGAGAGGAGGTCACAAGTGGTTCATGTAAAGACTCATCTTCAATATTAAAGAAATACCGTAAGAGATGCTCACCTTGAGGACCAATCTGGTGTCATCTACTATGTAAGAGTACTCTAGCTCTCATGTTCTTTGTCTCATTTCTTTTCTTTGCTGAATTGAATAGTGTGTGTGCTATAAGCCCTATAGATCAGATCTATAAGCTCGTTTCAGAAAGAAAGACACATGCCAAGATAAGGTAAAAGGATACTCAAGACTCGATCTCGAGAGAGAAGATGCTATCTCCATCTCCATGCTAATGGAGACAATACTCACCAATGAGCAATGAAATACAACTCCACCTGCTCTACATAAAGGCATGCACTTGAACCTGATCCTGATTAAGTTGCATGGCCCACCCAGGCTAGATTGCAGCAGTCTGCCACACAGCAAACTCAAGACCACTACCTGTAAAGTCACTCGCCACAAGGCTCATCTCGCAACCCCTTCTGGACCCCCCCACAGACTGCAAAGCTGATGTAGCCTCAGTTGTAGAAGGCTAGCACTGATTGTTGCTCCAGCTAAGACTTAGAGGAAGTTCAATGTCTACTCTTATCAAAAATAAGAGTGTCTGTAACTTTATAGGCAAACTTAAGTGATCCAAGCTGAAAAAAAATGTATTGCCAAAAGCTTGCATCGAATTTCTCAATTCTTGATCAATAATGTCCTTGAGCAACAAGCTGCATGGGTTTTCACAAAAATGAAACATATGGCACATGACTTTTCATTGGCAAGTCAAAAAATGGAGTCAGCGATTCATTGCTTTGAACTTAGTTTGATTGTCATTTTAAAACATGGGTGCATTAAATCTGTGCCTGCAGTAGTCTGGTGCTGAATCAAACAATTCGAGTACTCCTATATGGATATGGAATGGGAAAGAATTGGTCCACAAATTTGAATGCTTTCAGAGACACTTCATTTGCAGTTTGCCACTAAGATTCAAAAATAATAGATTATGACACAGTTTGTTTTCACCTGGTTCAAATCTGACCAAGATCAGCATCATCCAGTAGATGTGTCTTTGGCACTATTGTTCAAGATTGAATCTGAGCAGATGGTCCCGAAAAGGCCTGGATGCAAGCATACTATTCAAAAAGTGAACTTGCTTTTCAGAGGCTAACAAGTTTTGTTTGAATCATCAACTTGTCATTGGTGTAGATAAATATCTGTTTTCTTATTTGATGGCTTTAAGAAGTCAGTACCTGAGGCCCAAGGCATTGCGGCTTCTTTCAAAAATCTGTGCAGTATCATGGCTATCCAAAGGAATCTACTTTACCAGATGTCCCTGGCAAGATCTCTCAATATCCTAATTTAAGACACTATTATATCACTACTGCTCCGCACCCAAAACTAACCCACAAAATCTGACACACTGGTCATCACCCCATGAACAATTACCATATTTTAGATCTCTGTGATCAGCATAACACCATACACCACACAAAATGATCGTATAAGTCAACAACACATCTTCTTCATAATGCATAGCTACCTTGAAAAGCATGCATGCTAGTGGATCTCGAAGGCCCAATAATATAAAATACAAATAGTAAAAATGTGGAAGAGGACCAAAAAGAAAAGCAGCTTTCATCCAGGACAACTAAAACTTCAGACTCAAACTGTAAGAACTTAATTACATAGGAAAATTTTGGAATGTTTTGATTCAGCAGGCACGATCTTAGGTCCGTGAAAGATACCTATCAGCCCGTTTTGTAGCGTGGCCTACACAGACAACCAAAAGACCTGTCGCCATGGGATCAAGTGTGCCAGCATGTCCTACCTACAAAGTAAATCCACATCACTTGCACATTGAATATGACAGAGCAAGGTGTGTCATGTAAAAGTCAAGAACAGGAAGAGTACAAACCTTCTTAACTCTAACACTGCGTCGAATCCTTGCACACACATCAAATGATGTCCAGCCTGATACAGTGAAACATATGAAATAGAAATGCATAGCCATATAAAAGTTCGATTTCAAGTAGTGTGCTTAAAACATGCAAGAGGACATTCTTTCATCAGCCAACAAGCCTTTTCCCCAAGGTGTTATGATAAGAATTTCCTTTTCTCAGGAAAAAACCCGCAAGGGTTTGAAACACCTCAATTCTAAATCAAAATTGGCAACTATTGTACAATGTTACACCCTGCAAAACTGCAAGCAAATTGAACAGAACCAAGACTGACAGCAGCATTGCCTGAATTATGTGGATTTTGGTTATGCTGAGTCGACCCTTCTTTCCTGCTCTAAAATATTTCTGCCACTTCAACATCTTGCGCACATCATGGATGTGTTCCTTTGAAACTGCATTTATAAGGCTACCCATTGAATGCCTGAGTTTCATTCAATTTACTAAGAGCCCATGATTGAGCAGCAAATATTTTGTTCCTCAAATATTTATGTGCCAAATTCCATCAGCCATTACTACTACAAATAGAACTGCCTTGAAGTCAAAACTGAGATGCAATGTAAAGGCTGCTCTCATATCATGTCAAACTGCTCTGATACCATGTCAAATGAATGCTCTCATGGCATGCACAGTAGAAGCTCAAATCAAAAACTATATCTAGCTCAAGAGGTAGAAAGATACATGAAACTTCATGTAAAGGAAAAATGCACCATATAAAAATGTGCGAGTGATGTGCAACTCTACAGTGAGGCAGTACACGGGGTACGTTAGATGGAGAGTACATGTTAAGCCACTAATATTAGGGTTTTCACCAATACAAAATCTTCATGCATTAACCCCTCATTAGTTCTCTTTCAAACAGCGTGAATTATCAAAAATAAGTATCTTATCTGTTAGCAGTAGGAGAAATGCACCAAACTCCTCTATAAATAGAGTGGTGGATGCTGATCCATCCCTCATCCTTGATCATTATCACTAAGCCATTGGCAATCAGCCTCTCTCCCTCATATCTGCTGCCCACACCCATCCAAACTACATCGCCATACTGAAGGGCCAGTTGCCGCCTTCATCAGCATCTTCTGCTACAGCAGGCTCAGCAGCTGCCCAGTCTTCAGTATGGGCACTACGCAGCATGTTGTAAATGCTGGTTTTGTTGATGATGTGTACCTCCATTGTCCACAATCCAAGTGCCTGAATGGCCACAAGGTCATGTAGTTTGGGCCTTCGCACTCACCTCATCAGTGGGCAACTCGCAAATGTGGACCAAAGTCTCGACCACTAATGTCTCTATAGAGATGAGTTGGGCATGAGGAACACAGTCCATCAAAGGCCCAACAGACCAGTTTGCAAGAGTTAAGAATGGTGCAGACTGTGATGCTTGATTGATGGAAGTGTGACTTTAAGATCTCCACTGCCCCTGATGTTGTCGGTTGCCACCACCCTACCTCCACTATGAAGGGTTAAGGGGGGGGGGGGGGGGGGGGTGTGTGCGTGTGTGTGTGCGTGTGTGTGTGTGTGTGTGTGTTGGAGCTCAATTGGATGCAACAGTTCGAGGAGGATTGAGAATGACAGCTAGAGAGAATTAGAGAGGGAGAGTGAAGTACGATTAGATTTGAGTGTACCAACAATGTGTTGGTACACAAAGAATAAAATGTATTTATACTTACTGCACGTAAGGGTGCATTCACATGTACAACTAAATAATTATGCGTGTACTTTACATGGAGGTCAAACGGGCCTCCATGTACAACTAAATAATTATGCGTGTACTTTACATGGAGGTCAAACAGGCCTTTATCCCAACAACCTCCCACTTAAAGGTCCGAAGTGAACCTCTAACCAACACCCACTAGTCCTATGCAATGCTCATACTGAGCTTTGCTTAGACCTTTAGTGATAACATCTGCAAGGTTGTCCTGTGTTTTGATCTTGGTCAATGTGATTAGACCATCTTCCACAATCTGTCTGATAAAGTGATATCGCACATCTATATACTTTGTGTGTGAATGATACATGGCATTCTTAGCCAGATACACAGCACTCTGGCTATCACATCCCAAAACTGCAGTACCCATAGACATGCCGAGATCCTCTGTAAGTCTGCTCAGCCATATAGCTTCCTTAGAAGCTTCAGTAGCCGATATGTATTCAGCTTCAGTAGTACTTAGTGCGACGATGTTCTACAACCTAGAACACCAAGAAACAGCCCCACCAGCCACTGTAAAGACATATCCATTGATGGACTTACGAGTGTCCCATTCACCTACCATGTCAGCATCACAATAACCCTGCAAACTAAGTGCACCCTGCCCATAGCAAATACACTTTCTTTGTATACCCTTTAGGTATCGAAGAATACACTTGACAGCCTCCAAATGTGTTTTGCCGGGATTTGACATAAACTTGCTAACAACTCCCACTGCATGAGCAATGTCTGGACAAGTAGCAACCATAGCATACATAAGAGAGCCACAAAATGATGCATAAGGGACTCCCTTCATAGCATTTGCTTCGTCATCTTTTGGGTTGTTGGCTTTACTAAGCTTAAGATAAGGAGGTAAAGGTACCCCAAAAGGCTTAGCTTCAGCCATGTTAATCTGTCTAGTACCTTTTCAATGTACTTTTCTTGAGATAAAAACAGCAATTTTTGCATTCTATCTCTACAAATCCTCATGTCCAAAATATGCTCTGCATCCCCAAATCCTTCATGGAGAAAGCTGATTTTAGCTGATTTTTGAGAGCATCCAAGCTAGTCTTTCTTTTCCCAACTAGTAACATATCATCTACATACAAAACAAGTATAATGGGGCTGCCATCTGTATCCTTTTTCATGTACAAGCAATTATCTGCATGGCTGCGTGTAAACTCATGAGATAGCATAAAAGTGTCAAACTTTTTGTACCACTACCGTGGTGCTTGCTTCAGCCCATACAGGCTGTGTTTTAGTTTATACACCATCTGCTCTTTTCCAGGAACTACAAAGCCCTCGGGCTGTTCCATGTAAATTTCCTCATCAATGTTACCATGCAAGAAAGCTGTTTTTACATCTATTTGGTACAGCTCTAAGTCCAATACAGGAATGAGAGCAAAAAGCACACGTAGAGTGGTCATCTTCACAACAGGTGAGAAGACCTCTTGGAAGTCAATCCCTTCCTTCAGTGCATACCCTTTAGCAACCAGTCTTGCCTTGTACTTGGGTTTCCCATCAACTGTCTTTACTCTGTAAAACCATTTGTTTGGAAGAGGCTTCCTTCCTTTGGGCAACGACACAAGATCCCAAGTATCATTTGCATATAGAGATTTAATCTCTTCATGCATAGCTAGCTCCCACTTATTGCTGAATTTGCATGACTTGGCCTCTTTGTATGTAAGAGGCTTACCCTTATCTGTAAGCATCACATAATGCAAGGAGGGGTCAAACCTATGTGGTTGCCTTCTTACACATGTAGACCTGCATATCCAATGATCAACATTTTCAGGAATTGGGCCTACATCTGGAGGTATGTTATTTTCAGTATTTATTGGCTACTGTAAGCCATTTTCAACATGCTGTTCATGCTATACAGCACCTTCATTTTCATTACCAACACCTGCAATTTCATAATCAGCAAGTCTATCTTGCTGTCCATGACCTCCTTGTGCTCCTATTTGCTTTCCATCATCATCTCACTCAAAAATAACCAGCTGATCATCAGTTTGCCTGTGGTACAGCACCATGAGGCTCATTTTCTGAAGTAATAGGTGGCTGCAAACTCTGAAATTTGACCTTTTTCATATCTTCATTTGAGGCTAAAGTACCTTTTAGCAATTTTGCCTCATTAAACACAACATTACGACTGCGAATAATTTTCTTGGACTGAGGTAACCACACTTTGTAGCCAAATTCACCCTCATCACCATAGCCCATGAAGATGCCTTTGGTGGATTTTGAGTCAAGTTTATTCCTCAGCTCATCTCGAACATGCACAAAAGCATCATAGCCAAATATACGTAAATGGTCATATGAGGCCGATTTGCTACAGCAAACCTCCTTAGGGATGCCATTATTTAAGGACCTGTTTAGAGAGCAGTTACAAATGTGAACCGCGGTTTTGAGTGCCTCCCCCCAAAATTCATAATGGAGATTAGCAGTGGACAGTATGCACCGCACTCTTTCACATAAAGTCCTATTATATCTTTCAGCCACCCCATTTGAAGACGGGCTGTAAGGGGTTGTAAGCTCCCTCTTAATTCCATGCAAGTGACAAAAGGACTTGAATTCAGTTGATGTGGACTCACCCCAATTATCAGTTCTCAAGCATTTCAACTTTCTACTTGTCTAAGGGTCACAAATGCATGAAAAGTTTTAAAAACAGCAAACACTTCACTTTTCTTTTTCAACAGGTATACCCAAATCTTTTTGGAATAATCATCTATAAAGGAGATAAAATATGCAGCACCATCCAACGATTTCATGGGCATACTACATACATCAGAATGCACTAAGTCCAAGACATTGGACTTACGAGTGACACCAAAGTAAAAGGAATTTTTTATTTGCTTTCCAAACTGACACTCATTATAAAAGTCAAGTTTAGAGCCTTGTACATCAACCCTCTTCATAGAGGTGAGGACATCAAGTCCTTTTGGGCTCATATGGCCTAATCTCTTATGCCATAACTCCAAGTGACCGCAAATTTGAAAACAATACAAAGTGCCCTTCCTGGTTCCTTTTACAATCAACATGGAACCCTTTTTTACTTTCCACAATCCACCGCCAAACAGTGTAGTGTAACCATGCAAGTCAAGCTGACCAACAGATAGTAAACTCTTTTTAATGCCAGGCGCATATTGACACAAGACAACTAAGTGATAGTGCATCACTTTTCCCACTCTTTCTCTGAGATTTATTTCTCTTTCCAGCCCTATTTTTCAGATCTACCCTGACTTTCAGCTTTATTTTCAGATTTACCCTTTTTCTCAACCTTTGCCTCTTTGACATGTGACTTGGCATCGTCATCATAGAATCCTGCATCCTCTCCACGCAGCAATGTGTCGACTATAGTAGCAGTTTCTATAAGCTGAGACATACTGAAAACAGTGGACTTAATGCAAAAATCCTTGATTCCCTCATGGAGGGGTACTGTGCGATAAGAAGTGACTAGCAACAATGCATCCCAAAACTTCTTATTATACTAATCCAAGTTATTGCAATCTTTGGAATTCAACTAATTCCAAGCTGTCATAATGTCTACTTCAAAGGTACTTTTCAACCAATTTGAAGCAAACATTTACTTGAACTAGACCCAAGTGGTAGGTGACTTCCCTTGAATAAGAAGTGTAGACCACCACTGCAATGCATTTCCCGTCAAAAATGTGGCTACCTTGCGTATCTTAGATGCCTCTGTGAAGTTGCCTCCAGAATAGGCTGCATCAAACTGTTGAATAAAAACAAGTGCTTTAAGCCTATCTTGTGCACCACTAAAAGGCTCAAACTTCACGCTTTTGCCACCTTCATCATAGTCCTTCGACGGACATATGAGAGTCAAGTTATCATAAATGGGCTGCTGCAAAAAGGGTGCATTGGCTGTATTTGCATGAAAACCAACACTATCTGAAGCACCTACATAACCAGCACAAAATCATTGTGCTCCAACAGTCCTTGGGGGTGCCGATACATATCCATATGGCCCGCTTTGTGCCCCAAGCATCATGCATATGCCGCCATACATGGGGTTAGGCATTCCACTTGCATTACCCGGATACATTGGTTGTTATGAGCCATGCATTGCCTGCTGCATACCGTAGGGATTTGTATTATACATTCCCGTATGCGATGCCTATCCAATCACAACATGAAAAATGGTACCACCACCAAAGTATCCTTGCTGTCCCATGCTTACATATGCATAATTTGTAATGAACAGGGATCACGGGAATATGGCATGGGAACATACCAGTCACACTGACGGTATATAAGGTGTAAGAGGTATTTTGAGGCATCACAGAAATTATCAAGAAACCCTCTTTTCACCTTCTCAAGCTTTCATGGCTTCCTCTTCTTCTTCCTCTTTCCCTCTTTCTCTCTCTTTTTCTTTCCTTTCTCTCTCCTCTCCCTCTTCTTCTGCAGTCCTTCTCTCTCTCTTTCCCCTTAGTTAGGACAGTTAGATCTTCTTCATTACAAGTGGTATCAGAGCTTTGTCCTTGATCCTTCTCTTTCCCCATAGATTTAGGGCTCTCACAGTTTCCCACAGTTAGAAAGCTCCAGTTACATCTCTTTCACAGGTACACAGGAGTACTCAGGCAGGCTGTCAGCCCTCTTAAAGACTGTGGCAGCCTTTCTTGGAGCTTTCCCAAGAACCATGGACAAATCTGGAGGCGGGCAGACAAATTTGACAGGTCGTCACTAATTTTCATGCAAGTTTTTTAGGGTTTTGGGCAAAAAGGAGGGCAGCACAGTTAGAGAAGGCCAAAAACTCAGTTACTTTTCAAGAAGATCTTCTCTCTCCTCTTTTCCCAAGCTGCCATGGAAGCTCCAGCTCAAAAAACTCAGAAATCCTGCTCCCCCTCCTCTTCCTCAGCAAGATTGGCTGGTCCTAAGGTGTTCCCCTCAGTGGGAGGAGCACATTGAGCAGCAGCACCCCTAGTCTAACCCTGCTTGTGGACCCCAGGAGCAGCCCGAAATTTGCGGCGCAAAAAACGGGCTGCTTCCTGGCCTGCAAGGCATCCCCCCCCCCAGCTCTCCCCTCCTTCTTGGCTTCAGTCCTGGCCCTTGGCAACTTTCTTGGGCAGCATCAGAGACATCTTCATCAGCCCTTGGACTCCCCATTTGCACTCAAGAAACCCTGGTCTGGTGCAGTCCATGGCAGCCATGGAACCTTGGCATCAAGCTCAGAAATCCTGAAGATTTTGGCCTCTCCTTGGTCCCCGGGAGTCCCTCTTCAACATTGCTCAAGATTTCAGCCATCAAGAAGAACGGGAAGAAGATTACAAGCAAGATTTGAAGGCATGCACTTGTGGGCAGCCATGGCTATGGAGTAGGACCTCAATTTCAGCAAGAACTCTCATGGGGAGCCTGAACCATCCTGCCCCAAGCTTGATTTCACCCTTTCTTGAGGAAGCATACCCATTTTGGAGCCATGGAGCATTCGGGATCAAATGGAGCTCTCATGGAGGACTAAGGTGGCATCAGTGGCTGCCTTCTTCTCCAAAAGACTCAAGGTAACTGATTCTTGGCTCTCATTCTCTCCGTTTAAGCCTCTTGTTGAATCCCATCCATTTGTTTGAGAGAATATATGAGTCCAAGTAGATAATAGGAGACCCAGACCTTGAATGCATGCCGATTAATTGTCCCAGTCATTTCTCTTTGATCTTATAGTGCTGAAATGGATTTTACTCATGCTGAAGCTTCATTATGATTATATTTTGCTTACCCATAACCCGTTTGGCTTCTTGTGAATTGGCTGAGCCAAGAAGTAATAAAAAAATCCATTGTATAAGGGTGAGTAGGCAGTGAGTCACTGCCGGTAAGCTCCCTATCCCTATTTCCCATTCCAATTCCATGCACTTCATGAAAAGCCCAAAATTTTGATTTCAGAAATGCATCTCATGCTGGTTGTTTAATTAATAAATGTCTGCCATGTATATTCCGGGTGAGGAAAAGCCCAATGCCAGGCGAGGTGGCAAGACAAAAGAGAGGTGACCCCCCCTTGCCATCAAAGACCCTGAAGGGGTGCACAACCTGACCCGGGGGGAACTTTGCCCACCTCCCGGTGATCCGAAGCCCAAAGAATTATTGCAGGTGCAGGTACATCTGATGGAATAGCCTGAACCCTAATCACTTGAGCCTACAAACCCCTACATACATTGGTAATGTCATAAACCGCTTGGTAATGTATGGTGGATGCAATGCAAGAAGGGCAAGGAATGCAGTGTGGAACTGGTCTCAGCAATGAGCTATGGATGCAAAGAATGTATGGCTTTATGGGGCATTGAGAGCCACCATTGAAGCCCTGGATGTCTGGGATAAGACCCTCACCATTGGGATAAAGTATGCTTCTTGAGGGAGCCTTTGCAGGATATTGCAAACAGCCAATCCTACACAGTCAGCCCACAAGAATTAATTACAGCAAAGCCTCTTTGTGTGACTGAGCGCAAGCTCTATAGCTTGACTCGAAGAGGGCATTTTCCCCTTCGATTTAAGCTAAAAACCTCCCCATTCCGCCCTACGGTTTGGGAGATACACTCAGTTTTGTGCCCAAAGGTACTGTGGGACAGGCAGCAGTCCTACACAGTCAGCCCGCAAAAACTGGTTACAGCAAAGCCTTCTCGTGTGATTGAGCGTGAGCTCTACAGCTTCATTCGAAGAGGGCATTTTCCCCTTCGATCTGAGCTGAAAACCTCCCCATTCCGCCCTATGGTTTGGGAGATACACTCAGTTTTGTGCCCAGAGGTACTGTGGGACAGGCAGCAGTCCTACACAGTCAGCCCACAGAAAGTGATTACAGCAAAGCCCTGATCATTTACTGTCAGAGATATTTTTCCATAGCCTCGTAGAGGGGATCAAGGGCTTTCATTTGAATCAGAAAGTTTGGCAATCAGAGTTCCCTAGCTCAAGTTATCATCATTTCTGTAACAAGGGGTCTGGTAGACTGCACTTGGGATGGCAGGCCACAAGGGTAAAGCAAAGGCCCAGGAGGAATTTCAGCGTGAAATAAGGGACTCCCGTGCCTCAATGAACGATCCTAGCTCAGCCCAGGAGGATCGTGAAGACTTGTTTGAAGAAGGTGCCCCCGAGATAGATCGCTTATCTCTGCTCAACCAAACCCTATGCCAACATGAGACCCGCCATGCTGATCAACATCAAGAGATGGAGCAACGCCACAGGGAGATGGAAACCCGCCAAGATCAGCGTCACTCCGAGATGATGGCCAAGATGGACTTACTCATAGAGCGCATGGGCGCCCTCATTCCCGCCATTGCCCCCCCCCCTCGGATCGACCCAAGGAGTATGTCCCTCCCCGTGAGGCTAACCACCCTCCCCCCTTGGAGACCGGACGCAGCCCACAAGGTCTTGGTGGTACCCATGGCATCCCCCATAGCACTTATGAGACGGGTGAGCCCTCCGCTCGGCATGATGAGCCCCTCCTTCCCTCCCCCGTTACGAATCCTTCCAGCCCATCATTGGCACCCCAACTCCCCCGTAACGGAAGCTACTTGCACACTCAAGGGAATGGCCCCAATGCAAACCTTGGGCAGCATGGATTGCACGGAATGCATAGGCAGCATGCATATGGCAATGGGCAATTTGGTCCTCATGTAATGCACGGGCAGCATGGCCCCCATGGGAATTTTGGACAGCAAGGCATGTATGGGCAGCATGTAGCACATGGCATTCATGGGCAACCAGGCCCAAATGAGCTGCGTGACAAGATTGTATTTACAAAATTCAATGGGCAATCCTCATCCCTAGCTGAACTAGAGGAATGGACCTCTAAATTGGAAGCCTATTTTCTCATCTACCCCTGTACCGATGAAGCAAAGATCATTTTTGCCTCCCTTCACTTAGAAGGTTTTGCCCACACATGGTGGAGATTTGTTCAACGAGAAAACCAGCAGTTTTGTGATTGGGAAGAGTTCAAGATGCATATGATCCAAGTTTTTGTCTCCCCGGTGGAAAAAGAACGCTTGGCTAGGCAATGGTATCAGTTTGATCAGCGAAATCTCACCGTGAGGGAGTACACCAACCAGTTTATGAACTTATCCATGTATGTTGAGGCAGTCAGTGATGAGGCCAAATTGCATAAATACATTTATGGGCTGGATGCGCATCTCTCAGCTGATGTAATGGCTCAAAAACCAGCCACCCTATTTGCAGCCATAGAATTGGCCGAACGCTATGGTCGAAAGTATCGCCGCAATGAGAGCATGTAGCCCATTGCTGGACAGCAAAGATACCCTAGTAGGCAACCCCCAGATGCTACTAATTATCACAGCAATAATGCAGGGAATGGCAGCCCCAAAATTCCTACTTACCCCACTTTTAATGCTGAAAGGAAATATGGCAGTTTTGGGACAGCACCACCCTTCAAAAGTGACCCAAAGTATGCTGAAAATAAGGCCAGGAATGGCTTCGGTCCCAACGGTAAAAAATTCATTCCTCCTGAAGTTGTCAAGGATAGAAAAGCCAAAGGCTTGTGTTTCAAATGCGGGGATAAGTACACGACTGATCATGCATCCAAATGCCCCTTTAAGAACGCCACTGTCAAGTTTAATAGCATGTATGTACTGGAAGATAGTGACAAGCTGGAAGAGGACATGCATGACAGCTCTCAAATAATGACACTTGCTGAAAATGCTGAATATGAGTAGGATATTGATCCCGATCAGTTTTATGACTCACTGGACGGGTTCCCTTTTGACCCCGGTGGCTGCCACGTTGATAACATGCTTGGGAATGACCCTTGGCACCCCTCATTCACCGCTATATCAGCCTGCTCAATCTCCATGGATGCATGGACCGGCTCTAGGAGTCCGAACACCTTACGGGTGCATGGTAACATTGATGGCAAGAGTGTATACATCCTCATAGATAGTGGCAGCACACACAGCTTTGTAAATAAATCAACTCTTAGCCGTTTGGCATGTGTTCCCACTGAATTACAGCAACCCCTCAGGTTCAAGTGGCCAATGGAAATGAGGAAGTGAGCTCCCATGTATGCACACAAGTGCCTCTCATGCTGGCTGAAAATTACACAGCAAAGGTGGACTTGATTACCCTTGATATGGGCCCCATGGATGTATTATTGGGATGTGATTGGCTTCAGCAGTTGGGAAAAATCTCTATGGACTTCTCTCAGCTGTACATGGAGTTTGTAATGCATGGGCAGCTTGTACACTTGGAGGGAATCAAAGAAAATGCAGATTTTCAACTTATAACAGCAAGACAACTCAAAAAGGAATTCAAGAAGCGCTCCCAAATCTTTGTCTTGCATTTGCATAAGGATAATGATGACCAACACACCTTGGGGAAGCAAAATGCAGCACTAAAAGCACTTTTGGCTGAGTATGAGGACCTATTTCAGCCTCCCACTACCCTTCCCCCTAAAAGATTGGTGGATCACCCGATCGACTTGGAGCCCCATGCCAAGCCCATCAATAAACCCCCATACAGACTCTCTAAATGTGAGAGAGAGGAAGTAGCAAAGCAAGTCAAGGAGCTCACTGAGATGGGATTCATAGAGCCTAGCTCTTCCCCTTATGCCTCCCCGGTCCTATTGGTTAAGAAAAAGGACGGATCTTTCCGGTTGTGCATTGACTACCGTGATCTCAATAAGATCACCGTCAAAAATAGATACCCCATCCCTCGAATTGATGACTTGCTTGATGAACTCAAGGGTGCACGCTACTTCACTAAGATTGATTTGCGATCCGGTTACCACCAAATCAGAATGCAGGCGGGTGATGAAATCAAAACAGCCTTTCGGACTGACCGTGGCTTGTATCGTTTCCTTGTCATGCCATTTGGGCTCACAAATGCCCCCGCCACATTTCAGAGCTTAATGAACAAGATATTGCAGCCATGGCTTTTCAAGTTTGTGTTGGTATTCTTTGATGATATACTCATTTACAGCAAGTCAATGCATGAGCACTTGAAGCATGTTAGACAGATTTTTGATGTACTGAGAGAGCACCGTCTCTTTGCCAAAGAAAGCAAGTGTGTCTTTATGCAAACGGAGGTTGAGTACTTAGGACACATCGTTAGTGAAAAAGGCATCCAAGCTGATCCTAGAAAAGTGCAATGTGTCCGGGAGTGGCCCACCCCCACTACCACT
The DNA here is from genome assembly GCF_053477565.2 of Lygodium microphyllum. Taxonomy (NCBI): domain Eukaryota; kingdom Viridiplantae; phylum Streptophyta; class Polypodiopsida; order Schizaeales; family Lygodiaceae; genus Lygodium; species Lygodium microphyllum. The sequence goes on along the minus strand of NC_141147.1, from coordinate 74,090,744 downwards.
ACCTCCTTGTGTGGTTTTCTTGGTCTCTCCTCCTTTTATAGGAGATTTATTCACCATTATGCCACAATTGCAGCCCCATTAACAGACCAGCTGAAAAAAGAGACTTTCCTATGGGATGAATTGGCTACCCGCAGTTTTTAGCAGCTGAAAGACTTGCTCACTTCAGCCCCCATCCTTGTATGCCCCGATTTTTCAAAGGATTTTACCATCCAGTGTGATGCTAGTGGATGGGGTATTGGTGCAGTTTTGCTGCAGGAACATGGGATAATTGCATTTGAGAGCCAAATATTGGATGATAAAGAGAGAGAGTTGCATGTCTATGATCAGGAGATGTTGGCAGTCATCCATGCTATCAAAAAGTGGCATCACTACTTGTATGGCAGCAGATTTAAGGTAAAAAGTGACCACTGTGTGCTTAAATATTTCTTGACTCAGCCCAATCTCACTCCCAACCAACGTAGATGGGTGGCGACACTACAAAACTATGACTTTGAGATTACCCACACCCGTGGAAAGGACAATGTAGTGGCCGATGCACTCTCTCGCATGTGGGCATGCAAGGTCTCATCCATCATCACTGAACTCCACCATGATTGGATTGAAGAGCTCCAAGAGGCATACTTGCTTGATGCTGAATTCAGCCCTCTTTTCCAGAAATTACAGCAAGGTGTCTTGGATGAGAATTCCCAATATCAGCTCCATAATGGCCTCATTTGGATCCATGGCCGTATTGTGATTCCCCATGCCTCTCCCTTCACCCAAAGGATCCTTGAAGAGATGCATTCTTCCCCGATTGCTGGCCACTTAGGGGTCTTCAAAACATATGATCGAGTTTCAAAAAGCTTCCATTGGAAAGGCCTATGGCGGGATGTAAAAGACTTTGTGTCTAGATGTGTGCCTTGCCAACAAAATAAAGATAGCTCTCTTAAACTGGGTGGTTTGTTTACCTATTCCCGAAGGAAAATGGACCCACATTACCATGGATTTCATCATTGGTTTACCTACAACCAAGAAGGGTTGGGATAGCATTTACGTGGTAGTTGACCGACTCACTAAAGCAGCCCATTTCATCCCTACAAAATCCCAGTTTACAGCATCCCAAGTTGCCACTCAGTTTATGGAGCATGTTTTTAAGTTGCATGGCTTGCCCCAAGTCATAGTACATGACCAGGACACCAAATTTATGAGCCAGTTTTGGCAGACCATTTTCAGCTCCATGGGGACCAAATTGGCTCCGTCTACAGCCTACCATCCCCAAACGGATGGGCAAACCGAAAGAGTCAATAAGTGGCTTGAAACTTATTTGCGACATTTTTGTCATGATGTGCAGAATTCTTGGGATGTATGGCTGCACTTGCCTGAATTTTCTTACAACAACTCCACTCATTCAAGCATTGGAGTCTCCCCCTTCGAAGCATTGTATGGTTATCGGGTGCCCCTTCCTACTGTGATCTTCAATGAAAAGCTCAACCCCTTGGGAAAAGAAGAGCTGGACCGCATGCAAGCTCTACTTCAACAATGCAAGGTAAACCTCAAAAGGGCTCAAGAGCACATGAAGCTCCATGCTGATGCAAAAAGAAGACCCCTTAACTTTCAAGAGGGTGAAATGGTACTCCTCAAGGTCTCCAAATCCCGTTATGCCACACTAAAGGACAGCTCTTGCAACAAGTTGGCACACCGTTACTATGGGCCCTACAAGATCATTAAGAAGGTCGAGGACTTGGCTTACTGCCTCCAACTCCCTTCCACCACTAAAATCCATGATGTCTTCCACGTGAGCCAATTGAAACCTTTCATTGGCACTCCCAAGGATCATGTAGAGGAGCTCCCACCCATAGATGAGGAGGGCCTTATTCAATACATTCCGGAAGCGGTCATTGGGCAACGTGAAAAGCAACTCCGCACCCGTTCTATACATGAATACTTGATCAAATGGCAAGGCCTACCAATAGAGGAAGCCTCTTAGCGCCCAACATCTATATTGGATGAATTCCCACACCTCAAGGAGGCCGTGTTGGCTGGCACCTCACCATGACCCCTGTTTTGGGCTGCAGTCTGCATCTGGACGGCCACCTGTTTTGTACCAGATTTGGTCCTGGTCCACTCTCAGCCCCATCCTCCATACATGGCCAGAAAGTATACCTCGAGAGCTCCGTTCGGACACCTTACTTGCCCCGATCGGAGTTCCCTAATGGAAGTTATGGCTGTTTTTCTCCAGCCATACCATCTGCGACTGCACACTAGAAATTCCTGGACAGCCCTTTATTTTGTACCAATTTTGGTCCTGACCTAATTGCAGCCCCGCCCCAGCCACATGGGCTGAAAGTACATCTCATGGGCTCCGTAACGACACCTCAATTGTCCCATTCGGAGTTGCCCACACAAAGTTATGGCTAATTTCCTACAGCACACTCTTACAGTCCATGACTACATCCCTTGTTTTTTAGGACAAAAACTTTATGAGACAGGATGGTTTGTAATGAACGGGGATCACGGGAATATGGCATGGGAACATACCAGTCACACTGACGGTATATAAGGTGTAAGAGGTATTTTAAGGCATCACAGAAATTATCAAGAAACCCTCTTTTCACCTTCTCAAGCTTTCATGGCTTCCTCTTCTTCTTCCTCTTTCCCTCTTTCTCTCTCTTCTTGCCTTTCTCTCTCCTCTCCCTCTTCTTCTGCAGTCCTTCTCTCTCTCTTTCCCCTTAGTTAGGAGAGTTAGGTCTTCTTCATTACATAATTGCCTTGCTGCCCATGTTCCCATGGATTGGCATTACCAAGTTTGCCATGCATTTGCACTTGTTGTCCCACGGATACCAACTGTTTGTGCTCATCAGGCATTTTGGGCTCTTCTAAAGAAAGCTTAGGCATTTCCTTCGGTTCTTGTCGTTGTCCTGAAGCTGTAGAAGGTGTATTCTTCTCTTTGCCTTTGTTGTCCTTCTTTGGGGCATTCAAGAATCGAGTAAACTGGCGATCCTTTGCCAATCCAGCAAAAAGATTTGCTGCTGTACGCATTCGATCCTTGAAGCTATCATCAAATTCTTCAGCCCCTTGCTGGTCATCAGCCTCTTAACGCATTGAAGTGCCAACATCTGGGTCATTTCCCACATTTTTAGCATGTTGTCCATGCTGAGAACCATACCCAACATCAGTCATTGCATTTCCCCCTTCACCATGTGATTGACCAAGGAGTGATGCATCCTCTCCACTTGATCCCATATCACCATGTGAAGACATGCTTGCTGTAATTCACTGCTGAGAACAATTTCAGTAATAATGCAATGGTCCCAAGTTGCAATCAAGTACCACAGGCCCACCAATTCAAAGGATTTGATGGTATCCCAGCAATGGAACCATGAAACCAGTCTTCCTCCACGGATAGGGTGGTAAATCTTTGATTACAACTTAATTACAACAGCAAACAATAAATGCAAATCTGAAAATACAAATTTACCTACTGATCTTGGACAATGCACGCCCGATTGACCCCAAAATTGGCGCCCCTTTCGGTATTTCTTTAGCTTTATTGAAGAAAAAGTTGACTTACAATGGGATTCTCCCAATCCCTTTCAGTATTTCAACTCCCCTTGCTGTCCAAAGTAACCAGCAAGTCTTCAATCTATTTTGCCCCCTGATTCGGGCACTCAATTGGCCTTAATCCACTTCATAGACAATGGAAATGCCCCAAATTCAATGGCTGGCTAGTCCTCCATCCGAATTTAGTTGAAATTCACCTTTGGCCTTGTTGAATCCAAGTCTTGGAGCTTCCAATTTTCGGCACGCTTTCCAAGGCTGCTCGTAAACCCTAATTTATGCTGTAAATTAGGGTTTACAACAGAGAAATTTGCAATTTCTCAGCCTCCAAGGGTCCAAATGCTGAGATCTTCGAAGCAAGGATGTGAAATGGCTGGGAGATGAGAGGGAAAGCTGTAGAGAGAAAATTCAGAGTTTTGTCGCGAAGAATGACTGAAAATCAATCAACTGCAGTTGCTGCCTTGCCACAACAGCATGTAGATGCAAAGAACTGAAGAAAATCAATCATTTACTGCTGCTGCCCTGCCTCAACAACCTGTAGATACTGTCTCCTGCTGTTGATTGGTCTTCTTTTGCCCTTGGCTGCCTCACAAGGTCCTCCAATGGCTGCAAATCAGACCAGCAGTCCCCTCTCCCTCTCTCTGGCAAGTTGAATTTATAGAAATGCCTCTCTCCAACCTCTAAAGATGTTTTTCAGTCTTGCATGGGCATTTTTCACAAGTGGCAGCTTGCCAAATTGGTTTTTTTCAATATTTTCCCTAATTAAATATTAATTTTCAGCCTTAGAATACTGAAAATTAATCTAATAATTATTTTGGTGCCTTGAAAAATAATCTGACTGGCCAATAATTAAATTGGCTAGGCAACTTCCATTTCCGAGTGTCTCTACGCCATCTTTGACCGTCAACTTGGCATTAGGTACCATTAAATGCCACTTCTCTAGTATCACCAACTGATACTTATGGCCAAATGGATGACCTAGGCCAACAGTTGGCACCAGATACCACCAAGTACCTGTGCAACATAACTTATAGCAACTTTTGCCTTTGACATCCTGTGATTTCCTCGAGCCCCGGGCTTGTAAATTTACTCTAACCCCAGTTACACCTCACGTGTGCAACGTTTACTTTACCATGTGATTAAAAATTAATCCACATGTTAAGTGAGGTTTCAAAAATACATGTCCTTAACTTATCATCGAAGTCCAAATTTGCATCCTTGAGCTGATTTAAAATGCCTGTAAATGCACTCAAGTGCTCAGCTGCTGCAGGCTTTGACTCATCCAGTCGTATGTTCACCAACTTGCGTATTAAATGCACCTGATTAACAGGTGTGGTGATCTCATAGGTAGTTTTCACCTTCTCCCATATTGCATAACCTGTATCTAAACCCTTAATGCCTGTCAAGATATCATCAGTGACACCCATCTTAATGTAAGCCATAGCTTTTTTGTTGACTCTGGCCCAATCTACATCAGAGATTAGTGCGGGTTTATCTTCTTGCAAAGTATCCTCACAATCCTTTACGAACAATATGCCAGGCATACAGTCTTTCCAAATGTCAAAGCCAGGACCATCAAAACACTTGATTTCCATCAAACTCTTGATGTCAGAACTGGAAGAAGTTGTAGCCATTTTATCACGACGACTACAAGAGTAAATGCCCCTGAAATGCAAAAGCACAAGCTGTGAACCACCAAACACACTACTGTTCTTCCTCAACCAAAAATAAATCTCTGCTATTTGTACATGAACCAGCCACCACACAGGCATAAATGCAGAAATTTACCAATTCTGCACAAACCCCCAAAATTTCAGGTCTAATATTGCATAAATGTCAGCCAATCTGAACCAGCTGAGTAAACTTTTACCGATACATGAAAAGCCCCAAATTTCAGGGATCCAATGTCAATAAATTTTACTCAAAAGAGCAAAATTCTGACAATCCCCAATTTAATTGAGGTCACCACACGCAATGTCTGCAAATTCTGACCTGCATGTCACTGACAAGCATGGACGAGATAAAATCTAAGAAAAGCCACAAATTTCAGAGCTCGAATTTGCACAAATCTGAGATCTGTGCCTCCAATGCGTGAACCTTGGTTAGAGAAAGGAATTTCAAAGGGATTTTAAAGAAAAAAATGGTTTTTGATATATAGAAAGACGGAATGACGGATACGCTGACCTGTCGGGACTAGCAGTACCTATTCTGCCGTGTGGCTCCCGTCAGCTGCGCGCTGCATCAGCCCTGCACTGGTCACGTTTGCTAGCCGTCTGCCCCGTCACGCGGCTGCCCTGTCGCCCGACTGCTGCACATTGTACCATGTGGTCCCCTGCCGTCCTATTGGACCTGCGTCACGCTCGACCTACCGCCTGGTCCCCAACTGCCGCCTGGACTGTTCGCTACCACCACTGCCTGACACGTTGGTCGCCAGAAACTCCAGCTGTCTGCTGGTCATCAGCTCCGTTACCTAGTTCCATCAGATCTCAGAAAGCGTGCACTCTGTGCTCTGATACCAATTGTTGGATCTCAGTTGGATGTAACAATTCGAGGAGGATTGAGAGTGACGGCTGGAGAGAGTCAGAGAGGGAGAGTGACGTACGATTAGATTTGAGTGTACCAACAATGCGTCGGTACACAAAGAATAAAATGTATTTATACTTAGGGCACGTAAGGGTGCATTTACATGTACAGCTAAATAATGTGTGTGTACTTTACACGGAGGTCAAACGGGCCTTTATCCCAACTTTTTGTGTGTGTGTGTGTGTGAGTGTGTGAGTTTTATGAAATTGTTCTTACAGCTAACTGTAACACGGTAGCTAACATTCAAATTCATAAAATGTGGGCATAGTAGGCTGCAAGATTACTTGTTAGACAAAATTGTAAAATGTGGGCATAGTAGTTAACATTCACATTCATAAAATGTGAGCATCCTAGGCTATGAGATCACTTGTTGGAAAAAATTGAAATGTTTCTAAGGTAACTTGTTCAAGAACAATGTGACCTGGTCATCATGGGACTTAAGAAGTCCCATAGTGGCAAACTAGGTGAGTAAACATCGGTATTCCACTACCTTGACCTTAAGGTCATCCCAATCTGTAATTTTCGAACCCTTGGAGCACATGGTTAAAATTGATATGATAGGTACTATCCCGAGTAGCATAGCACTTAGTCAAGTATTCCCATTGTTCAAATACAAGGCAGAAGTATTGTAATTAATAAAGGAATTTTGGGAGAAGGCCTTTCATTAACTCAACTATGGCAAAAGCTTTTTTTGTTTTCCAAGAGGGAACTCCCTCTCGAGGAGCAAAGTGCAAGTCTGATTGGGATTCCAACCCCTGCATTACGTCCCAAAAGTTCTGAGAGTCCAAAACATGCATTATCAAATTAGACCAAAGTATCGTGATTAGACCCATTGAAACAAGTCTTATCTGTGAAGGTATTCATGTGGCAAATGCAAATAAGGTGAGAACTTAGAGGTGTCGTGTGAGAGAGACAGGGTGGGAAGACCAGAATAGGATTTTAGATACCATAAGGACCAAGTATTATAATAACACTATCTCCCTTTTTAGATCAAGTAAATCTCCTACAAAGATCTTAGGGTTTTCTTTGATTAACATTGTAAGAGTTTTGATTCATCTTGTATCCATTAGCTTTCATCTCCTCACATGTCTAGGTAGACTTTTCTTAGTTTGTTCAGTTTTGTTGAGGGGTCTCAAGATTTGTTTCAATGCTAGCATCCAACTTTGTCCTTGTTGCATTTGACTCTAGAGTAGAGTCCTCATAATGTCATTGGCTCTTTCTATCACAAGGACTTCGAAAGACAAGACAAGATCTATGGGCTTGTATCCTAATAGCTTCTTATCTAAGACCTCTTGTCAAAATAAAAGGTACTCTAATACCATGCAAAATATACGATAGTGCAAAGAGACGGTAGGGTTTGTTAGGTGTAAAAGGCCCTTTGTTCACTTCCAATATATTACATATGTATTATTTATTTGTACATGTCCATGCACCCTTGTGGGTAAAACCCATAAATCCTAAAGTATAAATACATCCTTTCATCTTTGTGTATAAACACATTGTTGGTACACTTCAAATTGTGGAGTCCATATACTCTCTCTCTCTCTCTCTCTCTCTCTCTCTCTCTCTCTCTCTCTCTCTCTCAGATAATTGAATTAAGAAGTAAATATTTACATCAGACCATCAAGTCAGCAAAGAAAAAACAAACACAAATGAAAGTCTACCACAACTCTTTAACACAGAAATATCACACAAAGGACAGCTAGTGTGGAGCGAACAAAATCCAACTAGGGAGCAGAAATATCAAGAAGAACCAGATCAACTGACACCATGGGGGAGATCTACCATAGAACTAGACCAATAACACGAGCCACATGACCATGGATGCCCGATGCTAAATCAAAAATAAAGGCATTCCAAGTATGCCAAATATGCCACAGGGCTGTCCATCTAAAGAAATGGAAGAGACTGGAATAATATGAATGCAAAGTAGACATAGAGGTCATCTTTCTCATAATCCACGAATGAGTTGATATCCGGTGCTGAGTCACCGAGAACCACACATAGAAAACAAAACTCCAAAACTGTGGAATAATAGGGCAACAAACAAAGAGATGAAGCAATGTCTCATCACATGTAGTACAAAATATACAACGACCAGCAAAGATCTTGCGAGCACGCAACACATCTCTAGTTGGAAGACCCCCAATAAGCAACCTCCACATGAATACTTTACCTTAATAAGTAATCTTAGACTTCCAGAGTTGGATGAATCTTTCCTACAACTTTTTTTTGCTATCCCGAATATGCCATAATTTATTACCCTTTTCACTGACCCATCTCTTGGCCTCCACCATCTGATGATATATCTGATTAGCTCACCTTTTCTCGAAACCATCAGGAAGCACAAACATCCAATCTCGCCAATGAGACGACAGCTCTAACGTAGGCAAAGGAGAGAACCTCAGAAGCTTGTCCTGTATGGACAACCAAATGTCATGATATCCTCAAGGCACCCGAAAGTGTTGACGAATATGCCAAAAAGAATAAAGACAGGCTGCCCAGGAGTGACACCATCAAGGACTGTAGTCTATCAGCAACCCCAAACAAGCCACCCGATTAAACTTGTCTCACTGCAAATCTTTATCATGCCAATCCAACAACATCTCCTGCCAAGATGCAATCAAATATGAAAGGAGATAAGACTAGGTGACCTTAATAAGAGTCGTGGAACTAAGCATATGCCACCAAGAAGCGTAAATAACCATGCTACCATGAGAGATGCCAATCTTTTCTATGAAAAACTTTACAGTATCTAACTAGGGATGACTCTCTACACATAGTGCATGCAAAAGAGCTAGTCTCAAAGCAGCCATATGCAAATTAATATCCAATAAAGCTGCTCCCCCATCCTTTTAGGAGTAGTCACATGCTGCCACAAAATCCACACCTGGCCCAAGCAATTCCCTTTCTTTTTCCATAACATGAATCGGATAGGCTGAACCAATTCCAAAAGAGACTTTTCGTCCAAGGAAGCAATGGCAGTAAAAACGAAATCATGTTGATCATGATGCATTGAGCAACTTTAAGTCTCACATGAAGAGGCCAGCCTTGAGATTTCCAGTACATGAACCGATCATGAATACGGGATGATATCCAATCTAGCAAGACAAGTGCAGCTACATCCACACCAATTGGATAACCGAAGTGTCTGGTTATATTTCCCTTAGGAATCACAATTCCATACCAGCCCAAGGCCTACAAATCATTCTCTGTACAAGAAAGCAATGTAGATTTCTAAGCATTAATATGAGGTCCCGTTGCCAAAACAAAAAGATTCCACGCAACTATTGTCCAATTAACATTAGTGCAATCAACCTTAAGAAACATAAAGGAATCATCAGCCAAAGATTGACCCAAAAGTTGGGCACCACTGGGAAGAGACTGTCAGAGTGCAGCGGTGCGGAAGCATAGGACTGAGAGAGAGAGAACGCAGAGAGAGAAGAGAGAGAAAGGAACAGTGGAAGATGAAGATCTGAAGTATAAAGTGTGCTGAATACAAAGATATGCAGATATATACACGGGCGCAGTGCGCTGGACTGCGTGTCTCCACCTCGACGATACAACCTGCTGTTCACCTCGAAGTCCGCTGCAGTCTGCACTGTCTCCTGTCTGAAATCTGCGAACAGAGACGGAATCTGCGCGTGTCACCGCACAAGGATGTCCTCTTACACCCCTATTGTTCGCCATAGCTACGGATGCACTTGGATGGCTGTTAGAAGACCACCTCAACCAGGGTAATATCCAGGGTATCCAACTCCCAAGCTCAGGTAGACAGATGCTGCTCAACTTATTTGCTGATGACACAAATGCAACCGTCAATAATGATGATCGTAATCTGCGAGCAGAGAAGTGTAGGAGACTGCTGGAGATGTCGGCTATTTATAGCCAGAAATCTGGGAAAAGAAGGCGCCAGAAAACTGCCTGTCGACTGCATTTGCATTAAATGCAGCCGACTGCCTGCACAGGTCAGACTGCCACGTGGCAGTCCAACTGCCTGTCCGACTGCACTGGCCTGACCTGCCTGGCTGTGATCTCTAACACCCCCCCTCAGAGCCGGGGCAGGGTAGAAGCTTGAGGGATCTGGAATGTCTCCGAAGTAGAGCCTGGGGAAGTGCCTTCGTAAACAAATCCGCAAGATTGTCCTCCGTCTTGCAGTACTCCACAGTGATGGTCTCATCCAGAAGCTTCTCTCTGATGAAGTGGTACTGGATCTCTATGTGCTTCGTCCGGGCATGAAAAACAGGGTTTCGTGCCAAGGCAATGCAACTCTCATTGTCACATTGCAGCAAAGTAGAACGAGTCTGGGGGCACCCAAGCTCCTCCAATAATCTCCGAAGCCACACAGCCTCACATGTGGTGGAAGATGCAGCCCAATACTCCACCTCAGTAGACGAAAGGGCTACCGTGGGCTGCTTCTTGCTACTCCATGAGATAACACCTGCACCCAAGGTAAAACAGTAACCTGTAGTAGACCGCCTGTGGTCCACATCACCAGCCCAATCCGAGTCGCTCCAACTTGTAAGTACAAGATCTGAACCATCTGTCCCTGCGGGGTAATGAATCCCTAAATCAGACGTCCCCCTCAAATACCGAAGTATCCTCTGAGCAGCCTGCCAATGCACCGTCTTAGGTTCACTCATGAACCCTGCCAAGAGCCCAACAGCAAAACAAAGATCAACCCTAGTGTTGAGAAGCCAAATCAAGGACCCAATCAACTGACGATAGCGGGAAGCATCCGCCATAGGAGAAGCTGAATGGGAAGTGGCCTTCCAGTTCGGATCCATAGGAGTAGAAAGGGCCCGACAATCCTCCATCTCAAAAGACACCAAGAGCTCCTGTACATATCTCTGTTGAGAGATGAAGATCCCCCTCTAAGACTGATAAATCTCATGGCCCAAAAAGAAATGGAGTAGACCCAAGTCCATCATCTCGAACATCCGATGTAAAGCTGACTTCGTCTCTTGGACCTGCTGTGCATCATCACCTGTGACAATCAAATCATCAACATATAATACAAAAAGCACACAACCATCCTCGGAAGTGTGAACATAAAGCTGCGGATCGGCCTTGGAACGCCGATATCCCAATTGAGACTGGAGGAACGAATCAATCTTCTCGTTCCATGCACGCGGAGCCTGCTTGAGCCCATACAAGGCCTTCTTCAACCTGTAGACTTTCCCATCTGAAGATCCAAAGCCAGGAGGCTGCTCAACATAGATCTCCTCCTTCAAATCACCATTGAGGAAGGCCGACTTCACATCCAATTGGTAAACAAGCCATCTCCTATGGCCAGCCAAGGAAAGAACAGCTCTAATGGTTGCCATACGAGCTGTGGGGGCAAAAGTATCATGACAGTCAATCCCTGGGCGCTGTGCAAAACCTTTAGCAACAAGGCGAGCCTTGTGCTTATCCAAAGAACCATCGCTAAGGTATTTGGTCTTGAAGACCCACTTAACGCCAATCACCTTCTTATTCGAGGAGCGGGGCACGAGTGACCAAGTGCCATTCCTCTCAATAGCCTCCAACTCGGCTTCCATAGCTTTCTTCCATGGTGCGGACTGTAAAGCCTCCTTCACGGAGGTGGGCTCTCGATCCTGCATAACACGGGTCATCAAACAATAGTTAGAGCAAACAAGCTCCGTAGAATGTGCCTAGTGCCGCCGTGACCGCCGCGGACCATCCTGCGGTCCCCACTCCTCAGGAACCCCCTCGATCCCTAAATCACGGAGTGTGTCACGGGCCCAGCGAGGAGGCCGAACCTCCCCTCATCGCTCTCCATCAGCAGAAGACTCTGGAATATCCACCGGTGGTAACTCCTCAGGGGTGACCGGTGGAACGGTAGACTCTATGTCAGAAACAGAATCATAATCAAAAGACACAGGCTCCAGTGGAACTGTAGAAGGAGCCCAACTCTCCCCTGGATCTCCAAGAACGGGATACTCCTCGCCCGTTGATATGGCCGGAACCTCCACAAACCACACATCGCGGCTAGTGTACACATCCCGCTTGACGGGATCATACAATCGATAGCCTTGGGACTGGGAGCTCTAGCCAACAAATACCTGTCTTCAGGAAGCTGCTTCAAATTTATCACGGTGAGCCTTGGGAATGTGAACATAGGCATCACACCCAAAGACCCTAAAGTAAGAAACATCTGGCTTCGTCCCAAAGTAAGCCTCAAACGGGGTCATCCCTTCCACGGCCGAAGTAGGGGATCGATTAAGGATGTGGACTGCAGTAGCCACAGCCTCGGCCCACAGAACCTGAGGGGTCTGTCGGTGCTCCATCATGGTGCGCGCCATCTCGATCACACTGCGGTTCTTCCGTTCAAGAATGCCATTTTCTTGAGGAGTGTTGATATTGACAAACTCCTGGTGAATTCCTTTATCTGCACAAAACCGAGCAAACTCATTAGAAACAAATTCACCGCCCTTGTCGGATCGCAAGATCTTCAACTTCCGACCCGATCGGTTCTCCTCAAAGAGAAGCCAAGCCTTGAAGTGTGAGAAAGCTTCTGACTTTAATGCTAAAAAATAGGCCCATGTCATCCTGCTGTAGTCATCTACGATCAGCATGAAGTACGAGCTCCCACGCAAGGACTCATTCCTCATAGGGCCACATAGATCCGTAGATACAAGCTCCATCGGTGAAGTAGACCGCCGCGAAGCTGTGTGGGGAATGGCATCCCTATGTTGCTTCCCCCGAATGCAGGAGACACATGGCTGCTGGCTCACCACTATATCCGGCAATCCTCAAACAAGCTGTCCACGTGACGCCCTCCAAAGATAATCATAGTTCAGGTGACCAAACCGAGCATGCCATAACTCTGACTGTGACTGAGAGGTAAGAAGAAGAGTAGAGAGGGCAGTGGAAGACTTCAATTTATAAATGCCGTTCTCCTCATATCCGGATGATAGAACCTTCCTCGATCCACGATCAAGGACTCGCACCGTAGTATTGTCAAACTCCACCAAAAGGCCAAGGGAGCAAATCTTATGAACTGACAGGAGATGGTACCCCAAGCTTGCTACATGCAAAACCTCTGAGGTATGGGTACCACCTCGTCCATCTGGGATAAGCTGCATCTTACCCCGACCTGCAATAGATACTGAAGAGCTATCTCCAATGAGAATCTGCCCACGCGAGGGTCGCAACTGGGCAACACCATCTGATGAAGGAGTCATGTGCCGGGAGACACCACTATCAACGATCCACTCTCGAGCCTGGGGAGCCGTCATCGTAGCATTAGAAGCATTCGGTGAAGCGTCCTCAATGACAGCTAGATGAAGAAATGCAGCTGATGAGGGTGCAGCCACCGCTCCAGAATCCTTGGTGTCCTTCTTGTTGGTGTTCTTCTTGTCTTTGTCAGGGCAATCCTTCTTCCAATGGCCAGTCTTTCCACAAATATGGCATGTGGATTCTTTGTCCTTATCCTTGTCCTTGTCCTTCTTGGACTTGTTATCCCCATTCTTCTTCTTTTGGTCATTCCCCTTCTTCTGAGAGGCTTGACCTGTCAGCGCTTCCGACTTGGAAGCATTCTGTCCCTTTAACTGTTCCTCTTGGTCCAAGACCATAGGAACCAACTCTTCCCACCGAAGAGTAGACTCTCGCCCCAAAGCAATAAGGGTAGAGTAAAATGTACCGAATCGTGGCAGCAACTGGGACAATAGTGTGATCGCCATGTCTTCGGATGAAATCGGCTTCTCCACATTCTGAACCTACATCTGAAGCTGCCTGAGCTCGTTAATGTGCTCCCGCAGCGAAGAAGACTTGTTTACGGACAAGGTCCGCATCTGTACCTCCAAAGAAACCCGCTTCATAAGGGTCATCCGATTATACATCTGATCAAGCTCTAGCCATATCTCCCGAGCCACCGTCAAGTGCTCGATGTGAGCGATCACAGCTGTAGTACATGATAGAAAAAGAAAGGAACGAATCCTGGCATTCAGTTTGTCCCAATGAGACTGAGCCTTGGCCAACTCCGCACGAGCATCGGAAGAGAGTTTGGACTCATCTCTTACCGAGGGCCGGTCGATCTCCTCCTGTACCAGCTCCGCCAAATCATAGGACTCAAGGATGGCCAACACCATGACGCGCCAAATGCGGTAGTTGTCGCCGTCGAGTTTCTAATCTGCAGGAAGAGCCGGTAAGATAGGCACCTTCCGGTCCATAATCGACTGGAACTCCAAGTCAATCTCTATAGACATCTTCACCTATAATGCCTTTACAAACGCAAAAGCAGCCCCCTCTGACTGTGAAAACTCAGCCTGCTAAGGCTCTTCCGCGTCCTGAAACTTCTTCACCCGCCGGAGGCGATGAAAAAGCAAAACCTGCACTTGTAGGCTGAAAACTCAAACTTCCTCCGCGTCAAACAGCAGTAAACAGCAGCAAATCCACCACCTGGACTCCTTTCCTGTGCACCCACACTCGCTTCAGCCTTGTTCCAAGGCGCAGCCCTCCTGTCTGCCCTCAAACGCAAAAAACGCAAATTTGTGTCGCGATAGAAACTCCTCTTCAGGTTGATTCTGCACTCAGTCAGCCCTCTAACACTGCTCTGATTCCATGTCAGAGTGCAGCGGTGTGGAAGAGTAGGACTGAGAGAGAGAACGCTGAGAGAGAAGAGAGAGAAAGACACAGTGGAAGATGAAGATCTGCTGTATAAAGTGTGCTGAATACAAAGATATGCAGATATATACACGGGCGCAGTGCGCTGGACTGCGTGTCTCCACCTCGACGATGCAACCTGCTGTTCACCTCGAAGTCCGCTGCAGTCTGCACTGTCTCCTGTCTGAAATCTGCGAACAGAGACGGAATCTGTCCGTGTCACCGGTCTGTAATCTGCGAGCAGAGAAGTGTAGGAGACTGCTGGAGATGTCGGCTATTTATAGCCAGAAATCTCGGAAAAGAGGGCGCCAGAAAACTGCCTGTCAGCTGCATTAAATGCAGCCAACTGCCTGCACAGGTCAGACTGCCACGTGGCAGTCCGACTGTGCAGTCCGACTGCCTGTCCGACTGCACTGGCCTGACCTGCCTGGCTGTGATCTCTAACAGAGACAAACCAATAATCTCACCTTGATCGACAAACTCATTCAACAATGAGATCATCAGTGAGTGACTAAAGCAAATAGCAAAGGACTGAGACAGAAGCCTTGCCAAAGAGATCGAGACAAGGCAATTTCATATGTGATACCTCCATTAAGTGCAATATGAGCCACAACACCCAAACCAATGGTATCAACAAGAGAAATCACGCGAGGACCAAATCCCATGGTGGACATTAGTTGCCGCAAAAAAGACCAACTAACATGATCAAATGTCTTTTCAAGATCAAGCTGAAGCATAACAGCCTACTAGCCTCCTGAAGCTTTGGCATAATCAATCCCCACTTGGACATTCAAAATGGTATGCATTATATTCCGACCCTTAATAAAACCGTATCGACGTGGATGAATCAAGTGCGAAAACACTTTCTGTAATCTGTTGGCAATGATTTTAGAGAAGCTTTTATATAAAGAACCCATAACAAAAATGGGTCTCCATTGTTTCAAAGAGGTCAGAGAGAGAACCTTAGGCAATAACCAAATTACAACAATCTTCCAATCTGAAGGCATCATACCAGAAATTCCACACTCATTGACATAAGTGAGTTAATGGGTCCTTAAGCTGCTCAACACAACTCATTGGGAAGCCCATCCAAGCCAAGACTTTTCCTTTGAGGCAAATGGGATAGCACATCTTCCATTTCATCCTCTGAAATATCAGCCTCCATCAAATCAACCCATTTTGGCTTAACCTGGTTACGAACCAATTTGCAAATGTATCGGTGAGCAAAGTGGACAACATCACAAAGAATTTCCTATGGACCCAGTCTCAACGCACATTTGAATGATGGAAGCAGAATCAGTCACCATAACACCTTGCTCATCCATCAAGGACAAAATATTTTCCCGAGCGTATTTCTGGCGTTACCTGGTGCATTTGCTGGTGTTTGACATCCGGAGGCTGCCTTGCTGCGATTCGGGATCCGTTCGGAGTACAATACACTCTCCAACTCATTAACCCTGCTCTGATACCATGTTAAGAAAAATATCTTAACACAGAAGCATAAAGAAAAACCGTAAGACAAAGCACAGACTAATAAAAGAACAAAGGGTTAGGGTAACTCAGAGATAATGAACACAGTGAATAAATGAAATGATATGACTGCTAATAATACGATGCTCATGCAGCAAACACACTATACAGTGAATGAATACTGTGTCATCGAAGAGAGCCCGGTACTCAACCTCGGCCGTGGAAGCCGCCACCGTCTCTTGCTTACGGTTGGACCAAGAAATGGAAGTCGTGCCCAAGGTAAAGAGATAGCCGCCATGGAAACGCCGGGTGTCAGGATCTCCTGCCCAATCAGAATCAATGTACCCCTGCAAACATAAACTAGAACCATATGTCAAGCCATAAGAAAAAGTACACCACAAATAACGCAACACACGAAGACATGCAATCCAATGTGACATCCTAGGTGCTATGAAATACTAAGTGAGTATGCTAACTGAGTAAGCTAAATATGGCCTAGTGTGAATTAACCAAAGAAGTTTTTCTACAACAGAACGATAGATGTGTGCATCGAAGGGCTGTCCTAAAGTATCCTTCGACAAGTGGACAGTAGGATCAATAGGCGTGACCACTGGCCATGTCTGATCCGAAGTGTACTGTTCCACAAGCTGAAGTGCGTACTTCTGCTGTGACACAAAAATACATCCTCCAGAACGAACTACCTCCATCCCCAAAAAATAAGACAACAAACCAAGGTCTGTCATTTCAAATGTAGCTTTAAGCCTAGCCTTAATTTCCGCTATGGCAGCAGAATCTGAACCTGTGATGAGTAAGTCATCAACATATAGCAGGATATAGCTAACCCCCTCTGGAGTGGATCGAACATATTCAACACATGATTGGCACATACACTCACTTTTATCATCCTTAGGCACTTATCCTCGTCAATGCAAGGGATTGGCTTGCTAGTTTTGAGAATAGCTTAGGTTTAAAACTCTCTTTATCTTTTCCTATCTATCACTTAATCGGTTGCTGCCCCTATATTACTTATGTATTTTCAAAACATTTTTCCAAAAAAAAAACAAAAAAAAAAAAACAAAACAAAACAAACAAGTCCATTGTTGATTCCATCTGCCTTTGTAGGCCTTGGTAGGCCCTTGGGCAGCCAATGAGCACCCTTGGTCCGATGCCCTGACCTCTCTAGGGTGATCACTTGGGCTCCCTTGGTAAGATATCCATCGCCTCTGTAGTCTTGGTAGGCCACTGGGTAGCCAACGTGCACCTTTTGTCCGATGCCCTGGCTCCTTTGGGGTGGGACGCCTTAGGGTAAATCAAAATTTAGGCTGGCCTACTTTTCTCGCCCTATTTTGGGCCTGAGAGGGGGTGTTGTGCTAAGAAATGCACTTAGCCACTTAAACAGTCCCAAAACATGCTTATTTTAGGCTTATTTTAGCCAAAATCCTAAAATGGGGAGCGGATCAAGAAAGTTAAGTGGGAGAGGATCTAGAACCCTAATTTTCTATAAATTGGCAAAAAGCCCTCCACTCTTTCACAATCTCGTTTTTACAGGTTTCAGGTGTTACTAGCTTGCTGCCCACGCCCCGGTCACAGAGGACATCTCAACCCTTGCTGTCCATCACTGATCCCTACAATCTGGCGCCTGTTTCTAGCCCTCCGCGCGCTGATTGCTGTTGTTTCTGCCTAGCAATTGACTGTTGTTCATCTGCACTGCTGTCGTACATCCTACCACGCCAGCAAACTGCTGCGTTTGTAGGCTCCAGTTGCTGCCCTGACGTTTTCTCTCTCCTGTCTGCAGTCGTTTTCAATTCTTCCTCTCTCCTGCAAGCTGTTCTGCCTGCGTTTTCAGTCTTTCTCTCTCTTGCAAGCTTCGTTTTTAGTCTTTCTCTATTCTACAGGCTATCCTACTTGCGTTTTCAGTCTTTCTCTCTCCTACAAGCTCCGTTTTTAGTATTTCTCTCTCCTGCAAGCTGTCCTACCTGCGTTTTTAGTCTTTCTCTCTCCTGCAGGCTCCGTTTTTTGTCTTTCTTTCTCTCTCCTCACCGCTGTCTGCATCAGATCCACTGTGGCGTTTGCTGGTGTTTGACATCTGGAGGCTGCCTTGCTGCAATTCGAGATCCGTTCGAAGTACGATACACTCTCCAACCCGTTACACGTACCCTAATCCTTAAGATACAGGAGTTTGAGGTACAGTATTCATTCACTGCATAGTGTGTTTGCTACATGAGCATCGTATTATTAGTAGTCATATCATTTCATTTATTCACTGTATTCATTGTCTCTCAGTTACCCTAACCTTGTGTTCTTTTATCAGTCTATGCTTTGTCGTACGGTTTCTCTTTATGCTTCTGTGTTAGGGTATTTTTCTTAACATGATGCTCTTGCATATCCATGTCAAGATCCAAAGAACATTGCAATACCTCGCAGCTTCTATCACATTCTGAAATGAAATGGCCCAATTGGCCACATCTAAAACAATGTCCAACAAATGTGCCCCATTTAAGCTCATAAACCAATGTTTGCAACCCAGGAACCTCAAAACAAATTTTGGTTGGGCGAGGTTTCCATGTATCCCGAAGCATACAAGGCCATGTTCCTATTGCAGGAGGCCAACTGAGACTCCACCAACACCTCACCAAGGGTTCTCAAAACCAAAGGAAGAAGTCGCCAAAGATGTGCAAGAAAATCAACCATCTCCACCCAAATTGGGCATGCCTGCCTAAGCACCTCTTGAAACTCAGCCATAGGCCTCCATGGGACCATATATACTAGTTGACCATCCATGAACAAGGGAATACGTTTCATAATGCAAGCACGCATTTTCGGTGAAAGAAAAAGAACTTCAAAAAACCTCTCTCTCTCTTTCTCTCTCTCTCTCTCTCTCTCTCTCTCTCTCTCTCTCTCTCTCTCTCTCTCTCTGTGCTTGTCGCTTGATCCTTGGATGACCAATTTATTTTGGAAGGGGTTGTTTGAGAATATGGGTACCATGCTGAAATTCTCATCATCCTTCCACCGCAGAGAGATGGTTAATCTAAGGAAGCAAATTCCACAATGTTAGATCTTTTAAGGTGCTATGTTTCATACCACAAGACACAGTGAAAGCAGTATTTGCCCTTGGTTAAGTTTGCTTACAACACAGTGCATAGTTCCACAGGCAAAGCTCCATTTGAGGTGGTTGAGAGTGGCAAGAAGGTACCACCTATTCTGCAAACTAAGAATAAGATTTTTGAGTATGATCGTTATGTAGAAAACTTGGATGTAGCCTATGCAAAAATAAAGTATGCACTTCAGAGATCACAAGAAAACCAAAAGAGAACAACTAATCACCACAAACGTGCTTTGCAGTCTGCAGAGGGTGATTATGTATTGCTGCATTTTAAAAAGGCAAGGCTCAAAAAGATCAAAGAAAGAGAAAGATTGTTTCCAAAGCTGAGTATGAGATACTATGGGCCCTTTCAAGTATTGGAGAAGATCAACAATGTGGCATATCGGCTGAAATTACCTCCACATTGGCGGATACACCATGCCTTTCATGTCAACTTGTTGAGGTCTTTTCATGGTGATATACCAAAGGGTATATCTACTAAAATTCAACCTAAGATTGAGCAGCTAGATGAGATTTTGGTACTCCAATAGATTTTGGTACATAAGAAAGGAAAGGTCAAAGGTAAAGTTTCCAAGAGATACTTCATGAAATTTTAGAATTATTCACCAATGGATACCAAATGGATGGAAAAGGATGACTTGGCAGACCATCCTCAGTTGTTGCCGCTTTACTTGGATGCCTTTTAGTTAGAGCCGACTTTAGTTCAGACTTCGTTAAGTTCACCAGAGCAAAGATCCAAAGTATTGCCTAATGCTCAAGGGTAAGGTAGCACTTTCGCTCCTCTAGTTATGGACAGCTCTTGTATGTAGTGGATGTTGCATATATTCAACAAGTATCCAAGGTACTGTGCTGATAGTATGTTTGCCATGAGGTCACTACTTAGTCTACTAGTCATTGTGAGATGTATACAAATGAGTATGAGTTTCACCCGGGCATTGGAACTATACTTTTGCATCAGCTTATGATCAATTTGGCATCAATTTTGCCTCAAGTTTGAGACAAAAATGTTGATCAGTTTCAGGTCAATTTTTTATCAACTTGAAAACCATTTATGGTCACCTTTGGGATCAATTTTGCACCAATTTTTGCATTGATTGCTGGTTAGTTTTTGCAATGAGTCTGTGATCAGTTTCAAGTCACATTTGCAGCAGTTTGTGATCAGTTCTCATATCAGCAAGTGATCAGTTTATGATCAAATTATGCTCAGTTTTCAATGGTTTACATCTAGTTCCATGGACAGCAGCATATGTTATGATGCCATTGATGTTTTAGCCATGGTTTATGCTTGGTTATGCTATGCTATGGTTTGGTTTTGCCAGATGAGTTGAGCTCATGAGAAATAGACATGCCACATGATAATCTAACAATGTTTTTGAGATTCTTTGCGAGTCTTATGTTATGTTATGATTGGCTAGTAATTTTCAGCATGTATTAGGCATGTGGAATGGTTAAGCAGTAGTGCGCAATGTTGTGTTAATTATGATGCCTTATGGAAATTCCAATCCATTATTTTGCTTTCGATGTATCTGGCAGTGCAATCGAGGATAATTGCAAGAAGTTTAAGGGGGAGGGCTGTCATAAGGACATGTATTTTTAAAACCTCACTTAAAATATGAATTCACTTTTAATCACATGGTTAAGTAAATGTTGCACATGTGAGGTGTAGTTGGGATTAGAGTAAATTTACAAGCCCGAGTCTCGAGGAAATCACGGGATGTCAAAGGCAAAAGTTGCTATAAGTTATGCCGTAGAGGTACTTGGTGGTATTTGGTACCAGTCGTTGGCCTAGGTCATTCATATGGCCATAAGTGTTAGTTGGTAACACTAGAGAAGTAGCGTTTGCTCGAAAAACCATTTGGAAAGGCTGCCACTTCTCAAAAATTCCCGTGCAAGACTAAAAAACGTCTTTAGAGACTAGAGAGACATTTTAGTACATTCAACCTGCAAGAGAGAGAAAGGAGATGCTACTAGTCTAATCTGCAGCCATTGGAGGACCTTCTAAGGCAACCAAGGGCAAGAGAAAACCAATCAACGGTAGGAGACAGCATCTACAGGTTGTTTATATAGGGTAGCAGCAGTAAATGACTGATTTGCTTCAGCTCTTCAGGAAGAAAGTCTAATTTTTCTCTCTCCTCAGCATTCTCTCTCATTTCCCAATCTTTCTACAGCCTTACTCCGAAGATTACAGCATTAAGATCACCAGAGACTAAGAAATTTACAATTTCTCTGCTGTAAATCCTAACCTACAACAAAAATTAGGGTTTAGTAGTAGCATCGAGAAGCATGCCAAAAATTGGAAGCTCCAAAACTTGGATTCAACAGGGTTAAAGTTGTTCTCAGTCAAATTGAAGTGGAGGAACCAACAAATCAATGAATTTGGGGCATTTTCCATCTCCATCAAAGCGGGTGAATGCCAATTGCCTGCCTGAATCGAGGGGCAAATCAGATTGAAGACTTGTTGGTCATTTTAGACAGCAAGGGGAGTTGGAATACCAAAAGGGTTTGGGAGAATCCCATTGTACATTAACTTCTTTTTCAATTAAGTTAAAGAAATACCGAAAGGGACACCAATTTTGGGGCCAATAGAATGTCCATTATCTAAGATTGTAAGTTAACTTGCATTTCTCAATTTTGTAATAAGCGTTGCTTGCTGTAACTAAGTTGTAATCAAGGAATTACCACCCATCCACGGAAGGAAGGCTCGTAGCTCTCTCTCTCTCTCTCCCGCTTCCAAGTTGTAAACTAACTAAATGGCTAAGACCCAACCCCCAAAAACGTTTTCTCACTTTGCAAGGGCATTTTTTCCAAGTGGCAGCTTTCTAAACCCATTTTTCAACATTATCCAGCCATTCATTTAATTTTTAAAATTAAATAATCTTAAAAATGAATTTCAATCATTCTGACCCTACCCAAAATTAAATGTGCCCATCCATAATTAAATTAGCTAGGTCATTTACAACTTGAAGTGGTCCCCAACCTTTGTTGACCCTTAGACTGGCATTAATTAATTAATGCCAGTCCCTAGTATCAGCGCCAACACTTATTAGCCAAATAACTATATCCCAAGGTCAAAACTGACAGCAATTGGCCCCCAAAGCCCAGTTGGCATGACTTATCACAACTTTTGCCTTTGACACCCACTGCATTCTCGAGATCCTTGGCCTCTTACCATGAAATAACTGTTATATGCATCACATGTGCTTAAACAACCTTGCACATTTAATTAATAATTTAATCAAATATTATGGACAAGATTAAAGTATCTCAAAATTTTACATCTTCGTGACAAACCCCCCTCCTTGAAATCCCTACAACCATCCTCAATTGCACTACCTTGTGCCAAAGGAAAAGCATACTACACTGGAATTTCCATAAGGCATTACAATCACAACATTGCGTTATCGCAGCGCATAGGGTTGAAGGTCACCACAGGGGTTTAGCAAGAAAACTGGACAAGATAGATGAAGATGTGTCTTCAAGAGATAAGTAGATTACAATGAATGTTTAAAGATTCAAGAGGTACTTCACAGTCAAACGCAGGGGTTTGAGAGAGAAGAATGTATGGGGATTCAAGAACTTAGACTCCGGAGATGGTAGAGATAAGAGAAGGGTTGAAGGTTTCAAGCCAAGTTCTTGAAGATCTTAATAGAGCTTCCAACTGCATGTTCTTAGCAAAGATCACAAGAGTATTATCTCATAAGCTCTAACTCAAATCAAGCTTGTTTTCTTGACTGTAAGAGCAATCTCAAATTATAAAATCAAGTACAATATGCTGTCATGTATCATAAACTACGCTGCATCCCGTCATTCATACATGATGCCATAGCATGAATCAACTTTGCATTATTACATTCAATGTAGACTATTTGGGACAAAAGCTTATGAGTCAATTACAAGGCTTGTAGGGCAAAGAGACTTGCTTCAAGAGAGCTTCAAATTGAGTTCTTGATAAGGATAAGTTACCACAGCCAAGAAATAAGAGAAAAAACTCCTCTTAATTCAACTCAAAGCATCTATGAATGATCTACAAACATTGCCCTGCCATAGGGGCGCATAATACTTGCATATTTTTACAAGATATCTTCTGTAGAGTAAGAAACGAATTAAGAGAACACTGTTGTAGCTAATTCTCTGAATATGGCTGAAGATATCAACCTCAAATCAGCCCACGGAAGAGAAGAGGTTCAAAGAAATAGAAGACGTAGAAGAATACTCACAGAAAGAAATAGAAACTGTATAAGAATACTAACAGAGATGAAGCCTGTCAGTTTATTTATGCATTATGAGAAGATAAAACTCAGAAACGTGTATAAAATAATACCTTCCTCTCTGCTGCTCAGATCGCCAAACCGATGCCTCCATTGGCTCCAAAAGGGGGGTAAAATACCACGACACCAATTCAACCAGATCACTCATTCTTCATCTCCCACTTTAGAGTGTTGTTCATTGCCTGAAAATAGCGATAGCGCGTCACGCGATTTCACCGATCTCTCTTTTTACATAAAATCCTCTCAAATTAGCTTAAAGCTACAAGCTTTCTTTTACATGTTATCATAATCTAGAAGTTGTCTATAGTTTTATTGATTTTTACAAGAGATAATATCTAAAATATCAAAAATTGGCTAAAACTTGTCCAAAAATCTAATATTTTGAACCATGGACACTAACACTAATGTCTAAAATGACATTGGCTCTCTAAATCAATAATAAAGCCACACTCTAGATTTTTTTACACACTGTGCGCGTAGCGACATGACAGCGCACTATTGTCTAACCATGCTATATGCCCCAAATGTATTGAAAATTTTTCAGCACGCATATACATAACATAAAAACTGAAAATGAATCCAAAATTGTTGCTAGAAACTCATTGGGTCCATCCATAACTCATCTTTATCAACTATTCTGACTATCAACAATAGAAAAGCATTAATTCGGCATAAAGCATGGCTGAAACTATCAATGGTATTTACTAGCATGCTATTGTCAATGGAACCAGCTGTAAACCATTGAAAATTGAGAATAATATGATCATTTGTTGATCTGAGAACTGATCACAAACTGCTGCAAATTGTGACCCCAAACTGATCACAGACTCACTGCAAAAACTAATCCCAAAAGTGACCATAAACAATTCTCAAACTGTTCAAAAATTGAGCTGAAACTAATCAAAATTTTCATCTCAAAACTGAGGCAAAAACTCATGCCAAACTGATCATAAACTAATGCAAAAGTATAGTTTCAGTGCCCAAGCGAAACTCATACTCATCTGCATACATCTCACAATGACTAGTACAATGTGTTGTGACCTCATGACAGACATACTGTCAGCACAATACCTTGGATGCATATTGAATACATCCAAGATCCACTACATATGAGATCTATCCACTACTAGCGAAGTGGAAGTGCTACCTCCCCCTTGAACACATCAGGCAATGCTCTGAACCCTTGCTCTACTGAACCTAGCTGAGCCCAAACCAAAGTCGGAACCTAACTGAGCCCGAACCAATAAAGTTGCAACAACTGAGGATGGTCTGCCAAGTCATCCTCTTCCATCCACTTTGCATCTATTGGTGAAACAATGCTAAAGCTTCACCAAGAAGCACATGGAAACTTTATCTCTAACTTTACTTGCCTCAAAACCTCCACTAGGTTGTAGGCCCTTCTTCCCCTTAAGCATTGCAATGCTTTATACTTTCACGTTGTTGCAATTTCAACATATCTAATATGCAACATTGCATCCAATTGACTAGCCCCTCATGTGTACCCGACATGCTAGGAGCACCAGATGCATTAGGAACCATTCTTGTTTGCATACTTTGGACCATTGTAATGTGGCTATGCTGTTGAGCTAAAATATGCATTACTTGCTGATTGGCCTCTTAAACAGCCCCAAAACACACTAAAAAATGCTCTTTTAGAGTAAAACCCTAAAACGGGGAGCGGTTCAAGAGAGTTCAGTGGAAACCCTAATTTTTGGGGCGCCCTTCCACATCTATAAATAGACAGGCTGCCCCCATTCAGCCTCGTTCCATCTGTGCAGGTTTCTCACTCCAAGTGCAGATTTCAGCAATCACCCTTCCCCCACGTGGCTGTCCAGCCCTCAAGACTGCTGCCACTCCATCCGTGTTTGCTCCTACTGTTGGCGCCTTCATCCATGCTGACATCAGCTGTTGGCGACATCATCATCTGCTGAGATCTGATCATCCAGCCATCGTCAGCCACATCAAACACTGTTTCAGCCTGCTGTTTACAGCACTGTTTACAGCAAACTGTGCGCAATTTCCAGCCTCTGATCGGTGGTATACTGCTGCATTTACCAGTTTCCAGCCTCTAGACTACTGCATTTTGGTGACAGCCTGCGGCCATTCACTATTCAGCACTCCTACACTCCGACTGGTGGTCACAGACTTGGGATCCGTCTCCGGTGGATGTCATACTCCGACATTGCTCTGCCCTTGAGCACATTGTACACTCTTACATTCATTTACAGGATTCATTCACTTCAAAGTTGTGTTCTCTCTCCCTTCTTCTGTTTGTGGTTTGAGTTTTTGTGTTTGAGTTTTGAGTTTTGTGTTTAGGGTTTGAGTTTTGAGTTTTGCATTTAAGGTTTGAGTTTTGAGTTTTGCGTTTAGGGTTTGAGTTTTTGGCTCTTTCTTTGTGTTTCTGTCGTGGTCGTACACTCTCTGTGTCCTTAGTGCAAACCCTAGCAGTTTTCTTCACATGATATCAGAGACGGTGCTCTTGTAAAGAGTATCCTATGGATATTGTGGAGAGCTAGTCTTTGTACGAGGCACACAATACAACTCGTAACCGAATCACAATGTTCCAGACACCTTCTTCTCCAGTTCCTATGATGTCTTATCAAGCTTCTCCATCATTGGAGGCCCTCAGACGGTATTATGGACTCGGTGAGAAGGGCGACACTCCACCTTCACCAGATTTCACTAACATGACAGAGGACTTTGAGGAGTACTATCGAAACAAGTTCGGTGATGTGTACACCCCTCCTACCAGTTTTGCTACCACATCCGGACCGGTTGGTGAGGCTGGCCACCTCTCCGATCATGGAGGACATACGGCATTCGGAATGTCTATCGATCCATCTTCATTATCTCAGCTAGGTCCAATGTCAAGTTTGTACAATTCTTTTGTGTTGCATGAATCAAAACCCTCGCATGTTTCTTCTTTTGAGGTATAAGATCCGGATGGCTTTGCATATGTGAACTTCGATAGAGGGGGCTCACGAAGCAGACAAAATTCAGGTACATCTACAGCTTCTATTTCATTTAAGCATATCACACACACTTCTCACTTCCCTCCCATCCCACCCTCTTCTATATCACACCTTGATCACCTCTCATCATCTTTCCAAAACCTTGGATTACACTCCACATCTACATCACGCACCCTAGGGGTTGGATCTTCCATCTCCGCTCCTAGCACCTCTTCCTTCTCCACCCCATTCTCTACCTCTTTGCACCATGGTACTTCGTTAGGGGAAATGCCACCCTTTAACATAGTGCCTCTCACCTTTCAGCAAATGAGCACACCCATAACTCCTGGGTCGACTGTGATGGGCATCCCCCTCACTATCCCGAGCTTCACATCTCACATGACCACTCATACGCAGGGGTTTCCCTTGGCTTATGGTGTGTCTTCACACTCTCCTTGGGTTACACCTACGCAGGGATTCCCATATTCTGCTCCTTGTGTTCCCATCCCACTTTCTTGGGTTGCTCATGTGGCTACCATGCCCATGCCTAGTCAGCCCATCCCTACCTATGGATCCACCTTGCACACTATCCGCATGCCTTGTGGGCACTCTGGGGCCCATTCCCAAGTGTACTCTACTCCCCCATCCTATCCCCACTACACTTTTTCACACTATCCATCTCCGAGCATTACCACTCTTGTTGCAATGGCCAAGAATGCCTTCATGGATCAGACACGTTTTAACGGGTCAAATTTCACCACGTGGTTCAATTTCATGCAACAAGTGCTTGCGTCTCAAGGTCTTTGGGACCTTGTTATTGGTCTAGAGCCTATGCCCGGACCCTCGACTAGCTCACACCCTGATTACATCCGTCAATGGAGAGGATGTGATGCCACAGCCAATGTTGAGCTGATGCAGAGATTGCTTTCTAAGTTTCACTCTCAGTTGCAGCACTTCCCGCTCATGTCAGAGCGTTGGAGTCACTTTCTCGACTGCTATACAACTCGTGATCGTACTCGGTGCAAGAGTTCTCTATTAAGAAAGGGGACAATCTGAAAGTCAAGCTGGCTGAATATAGGCGGTTACTTGCCGAGTTCGCCATTACTGGCTCTCCAAAGTCAAATGACGATCAGGTTACATTCTTCTTGAATACGTTGCCCGAAAAAAAATACTTTAATTTCATTCAACACATCATCTCCCAACCTCAATTACCAACCTTCTACGAGTTTGAGTGCCAGTTCTTGCGTTACGCGAGGCTGCATGATCAAGTCCACAAGAAATCCTCATCCCAGCCTTATTCAGAGCAGAGGGGGTTGGTTGCCTCTTCTTCAGGAGGAAAAACCACGACTGGCAAGAACTCGCAAGATGCGAAGGCAAGACAATCAAAGGATGACTCCTCTTCCTTAGATGGAACCAAAGAATCTAGACCTATCCGGAAGCAACTCCCTAAGAAAAACCGGTTTCGCACACTGCCAGAGAGTAGGCCATGTGGACGAGGAGTGTCACTCCAAGGCCCAAGGTCTTCCACCTAAAAAGCCTCTGCAGACTGCTGCGACTACACAGTCCAGTGGGGCAACGCCTTCCACTCCTACTTCATCTACTCCTTCAGCACCCGTCGTTGCTGCTGGACATGTGGCTCAAGTACAGTCTCAGCAGCCCATCTCTTTCACAACCCCTGAGAGACTGGCTGATTGGTCTGCAGGTTCCGATCCCGTTGCACTTCATGCATCTATCTCACCTCCCTCCCCACCTCGTCAGGCATTCCCTTGGCAAAGCCCTACTACTAGACATACGCGATGGTGGCCACCTTCTTAGATTAGCATGTCTCTAGATCCTTTCGGATACCCTAGGTCAGTCTAGCATTCATTTTTCGCACTCTTAGAGTCGGGTCCATAGGATTCATTGTCCTTAGCTTTTCCCTTCTTTTGTCTTCCGCTGCATTTACTCACACATACACATTCATTACATTTATTTTTAGTTAGATTTCCTTTCTGTTATGTTTTGCTTTGGAACATCTCACCACTAACCTCTGTGTTTGCAGATTCTCATCTCTTTTGCAAGGTTTTATCTTTCAGTGTAGGGCTAACTTGCAGATTGCTTTGGTCCTACCTGGGACGTGGGGATGCGCACTGTTCCTTTCATGGTTTCATCATCCTAGGAGTGCTTGCTTTTCTTCTAGCATGGCGGTTTCCCCTCCCGAGACGGATCGTGCAACATCTCTCTCAATGCTATCATGGCAATGACTTTTATCTTGCTCTTCTAGCAAGGTGTTTCATCCACTTCCTCTTTTTTCATTCCTTATGTCCTCGACACCATCCAAAGACCGACATCAGGCTCCTCTTCCTTCTTCAACATCTACATCCAGGTTGAGAGGGGGTTCGTACCCTTCTTGGAATTCTACAAGCTTCAGCACTTTGTCTTCGACATCGGCTTTTTCCCCCTGTTGTACCTTTCCCTTTGCATTGCATGATTTCATTATCTTTGTACTAGGGAGCTTGGGCAAGTGAACAATTTCCCCATGAGAGACATTGTCCAAGTGGCACCTGCTGCATGAGCATTCTTCAGCATGTAGCGTACCTTGCATCTCATTGTGGAGAGCACCACTTGAGCGGATCCTAAGCTGTTTCCACTGACGACTGTTGTTAACCCACCACCATCCTCCTTCATCACATAGATACCTCATCCCCTATTTTTTCTCATCATCAACACCCTGGGTGGATGGGTTAGCTAGTACTATTTTGTGATGTGTTGGGTGTACCCTCCCTACTCCCGTCTTTTGGGTCACTTTTACTCAATCGGCCACATCCCATAAATTTTACCTCACTTATTCATTTTTTTTTTAAAGTTCTATGTAGTTCCATCCGCCTTTGTAGGGCTTGGTAGGCCACTAGGCAACCGACGTGCACCCTTTGTCCAATGCCCTGTCCTCTCTAGGGTGACTATTTGGATTCCCTTGGTAAGCTAATCATCACCTCTGTAGTCTTGGTAGGCCACTGGGCAGCTGACGTGCACCCTTTGTCGGATGCCCTGACTGCTTTGGGGTGGAACGCCTTGGGAAAAATAAACATCACAATGGCTGACCTAACCTTTCGGCTCAGTTTTGAGCCTGAGAGGGGGTGTTGAGCTAAAACATACATTACTTACTGATTAGCCTCTTAAACAGCCCCAAAACACCCTTAAAAATGCTCTTTTAGAGTAAAACCCTAAAACGGGGAGTGATTTGAGAGAGTTCAGTGAAAACCCTAAAACAGGAAGTGAATTGAGAGAGTTCAGTGGAAACCCTTCAACATCTATAAATAGACAGGCTGCCCCCATTCAGCCTCATTCCGTCTGTGCAGGTTTCTCACTCCACGTGCAGATTTCAGCCATCACCCTCCTCCCATGTGGCTATCCAACCCTCCAAACTGCTGCCACTCCATCCGTGTTTGCTCCTACTGTTGGCGCCTTCATCCATGCTAACGTCAGCTGCTGGCGACATCATCATCTGCAACGATCTGATCATCCAGTCATCGCCAGCCACATCAAACACTGTTTCAGCCTGTTGTTTACAACAAACTGTGTGCAGTTTCCGGCCTTTGATCAGCAGTACACTGTTGCATTTACCAGTTTCCAGCCTCCAGACTACTGCGTTTTGGTGACCAGCCTGCTGCCATTCACTATTCAGCACTCCTACACTCTGACTGGTGGTCACTGACTTGGGATCTGTCTCTGATGGACGTCACACTCCGACATTGCTCTGCCCTTGAGCACACTGTACACTCTTACATTCATTTATAGCATTCATTCACTTCAGAGTTGTGTTCTCTCTCTCCCTTCTTCTATTTGTGCTTGAGTTCCTGTGTTTGAGTTTTGAGTTTTGTGTTTAGGGTTTGAGTTTTGAGTTCTGTGTTTAGGGTTTGAGTTTTTCCCTCTGTGTCTGTTTCTGTCGTGGTCGTACACTCTGCGTGTCCTTAGTGCAAACCCTAGCGGTTTTCTTTACATATACATGGGTATTTGCTACTACCAATCATACCAAGATACATTTTCCCATACATTGTATGTATTAGCAATTGCATTTGTTCTCATAACCAATACTATATGGAGCATTTGCATGACTAACATTAATACTATGAGTCCCAAACACAGTGGGCTGCATATATACATTCTCAAACCTGCCACTTTGTGCCCCAACATCATGTCAACATTTCTATACATTGAATTATGCATATTACCAACCATACTTGGATACATTGGGTCTTGCACACCACGCATGGGTTACTGCATACCATACGGAGTTGTGTCATACATCCCCATATGCGATCCCAAGCCCACCATAGCATAGAAACTAGTGCCACCACCAAAGTACCATGGTTGCCCAATCATTACATGCATGCCTTATGTCCAAAAAGCATTGGATTGGCACTTCGAAGTTGGCCTTGCACATACGTCAATTGCCCCACTGGCATCATTTGCTTACGCTCAACCCATGTTTGGAATATCATGCTATTGTATTTGCTCTTCCTTTAGTGCATCTTGTTGTCTCAAAGCTCTCAAAGATGATTTCCTCTTCTTGCCTTTGCTGCCCTCTTTTAAGGGTTCGAAAAGGGGCATAAACTGAGGATCATTTGCCAATTGCATAAACATTTCAGCTACTATCGTCAGCTGATCTTTAAAATGGTTATCAAATTCCTCTTGCTCTTACTAGTCATCAGCTTCTGAAGGCCTAGAAGGACCCACATTTTGGTCCCAACCAACATTATCAACTTGATCTCCATGCTTCGTGCCTTATCCAAGATCGGGCATTGCATTTTCCCCAAAACTTTGTGAATTTACAGATTGAGAGGCATCATCCTTACTTGATTCTATCTCACTATTTGAAGACATTCTTGCTATAATGCTCAACTGAATACAATTTCAGCACTAAAGCAAAGCTTCTGGCCTTCAATTAGGTACCTCAGGCCAACCAATTTGAGGAAATTGATGGTATCCCGGTGATGGAACCATGAAACCAACCTTCCTTCTTGGAAAGGATGGTTATTCCCTGATTAGGCACTTAATTACAGTAATCAACAAATGAACATAACTTAATGCACAAATTACCTTAATAATCTCAAACATTGGACACCTTGTTGGCCCCAAAACTGACGCCCCTTTCGGTATTTCTTTAACTTCATTGCTAATGGAATGAGTACAAGCTGAGATTTACAATCTTCTTTGCTGTTCCAAAAGCCTCTTTGAAGTAGCAACAATCAGCAAATCAATTCGGGCCCATTGCCCCTTCATTTTTCACCCACCAATTGGCCAAATGCTGCCCCAATAACAATGAATGGGCCGGCATCTAAATTCCCTAACAATTACACAAATTTCAGGTATTGAATTCAATGTACAATGCCTTCACCAATCAACAAGGGTTCTGAGGTGGCTATCAAACCCTAATTTCTGCAGAATTTTAGAGTTTACAGCAGAGATCTCTCTGCTGTCCACTAAATTTGTCTAAGATCTGCTCAAAATAGCTTAGAAATGCTAAGATCTCTTGAGAATGTGTTGGAAAAGGTGAGAGAAAGCCAAGATGAGAGAGAAATCTGATTTTCTTTGAGAGAAAACCCTAAATTCTGCATGTTGTCTGCTCCAGCTTGCATTTAATACAATCAGCTACTACTGCCAGGCACCCCTCCAAAATGTTGTCAGCTCATCAGCAATGCCGTTGCCAGCCCCTGGAAGGTGACTTCTTGCAGTCTCTTGCTTGTTCAAGTTCCCCAGATGGCTATCTTCTGTAGCAAATTGTTGTTCTCTAACCAGAAAATGGACTAGCAAAACTCTCTCTCTCTCTCTCTCTCTCTCTCCAAGCTGTAAACTAACTGAATCGCTGAGGCCCAACCCCCAAAAACGTTTTCTCAATTTGCATGGGCATTTTTGCCAAAGTGGCAGCCTTCTAAACCCATTTTTTCAACATTATCCAACCATTTAATTAATTTTTAAAATTAAATAGTCCTAAAAATTAATTTCAGCCCTTTTGACCCTACCCAAAATTAAATATACCTATCCATAATTAAATTGGCTAGGCCATTTGCAACCTAGAGTGGTCCCCAGCCTCTATTGATCCTTGGAGCATTAATTAATTAATTAATGCTAGTCCCTAGTGTCACCACCCACACTTATTGGCCAAATAACTATCCCATGATCAAAATTAACATCAACCAACCCCCAAAGCCCAACTAGCATAACTTATCACAACTTTTGCCTTTGACACTCTCATGAGGACGTGAAATTTTGATGCTTTGCTTATGTTTAATTGGCATTTGATTAAAGGATTAATCAAATGTGCAATTAAAAGATGCACATGTGTTGTAAATGTGAGGTGCAAGCTACTTTTTCACAGTTGAAGACCGAAGGACCTTGTGAAAAAGATGGGTGTCAAAGGCAAAAGTTGTGACAAGTTACACTTCTTAGATTCCAGGTGAATTTTGGTGTCAGTTTGTCCCTAGGACCATTAATTGGCCATTGAGTGTCAGTGGTGACACTAGGGACTAGGCATTAATTAATGGATTAATGCTTATCCAAGGGTCAATTAATGCATGGGATCACTTTGGGTTGCAAATGGCCTAGCCAATTAATTTTTGGATGGGCAAGGTCAATTTTCTAAGCATGGATTAAGGGCTGAATTAATTTTCAGAATTAATTAATTCTGAAAATTAATTAAATGGCTGAAAATTGCTGAAAATGGATTAAGAAAGCTGCCACTTGGCAAAACTTTCCCGTGCAAGTGGGGGAAAAGCTAAATAGGGCTGAAGGGAGAGGGAAATCTCGTTTTTTCATTTTGGAGCTGTTGGAAAGAGGTGTTGGACTGTTGCTGCCAGCTTTTGGGGCCATTTCCCAGCCATTGGAAACAATTTTGGTGATGGAGATTGCATATTCTTAACCTTGGGAAGCTGACAATTGCTGCTAATGCACTTTCTCCTTAAGATCACGGTCTCTAATGCTCCTATTGTTGTTGGTGCATCCGTTTGGGGCTGGTATAGCAAGGCAGCTGCTGATTCTGATCAGTTCTTTGCGACAAATCTCAGAATTTTCTCTCTCTACAACATTCTCTCATCTCCTTCAACCTATGCTCAGCCATTCTCAGCCATTCGGAGGAGATCTCAGTCATTTTTGGTGGCCTGATCTGTCACCTTGGGATCCGTGCCAATCAAGGGACTAAAATCAGCAGTTGATAATTGAAGATTATCAAGGGATTTCAAAAGCCAGCCTATCCCAAATTGATTTGGGGCAACATTTGGCCAGCCAAGGGTCAAATTGGTGAAGAAGTCCTGGGTGAATCAAGGGGCAAATGACCCAAAAGTCTTGCTGGTCATTTATGACAGCAAGAGCAATTGGTTAGCAGGAGAAGATTGAAGAATCTCGAGTTGTACTCCTTCAAATTGAATGAAAGCTAAAGAAATACCGCAAGGGGCGCCAATTTTGGGGCCAACAGGGTGTCTAATGTCCAAGAATGTTATGGTAAAGTGTGTATTTCATTTTATGTGCATTTATTTATTGCTGTAATTAACTCTTAAATCAGGTTATCACTACCCATTCCAAGAAGGAAGGCTGATTTTAGAAATCCACTCCATCCTCAAGGTCCTTGGCCTCTTACCATGAAATAAATGCCATGTGCATCACATGTGCCTAAACCACCTGGTACATTTGATTAATAACTTAATCAAATGTTTTTAGCAAGATTAAAGCATCTCAAAATTTCACGTCCTCGTGACAAATGCCATAGGAGGCATCTTAAGACTAGGGTGATGGGTCTTTTTAGAAACATCGAGGGAGGGCGGGGAAGAAGGCTACCAGACAAACAAACTTGGTGACCTCCGTTCTTCACAGCCTTCACAAGAATCTTCACGATAATCTCACTACCTTTCAAAGGAATGATATGAACGCTCATCCTATGAATCTTCAAAGCCTATAAACTAGTGATAAGGCATCTTAAACAACTTGCAAAATACCCACAAAACCTGTGTTTGCTGTAGACAACCCCTCAAACAATGAAATCAACTACACGCTTGCAATAGAAATGATGTAGATGGTCCACCTGGAGCAAATTAGCTATCAACAATTATGGACTATTGTGTGCACTAAGAACAATTGCCTGCTATAAATCTACCAAGTGTGGGATGCCATCTATAAATAGTTGATGACCCATAAATCTAACCGTTGCTATCTAGGACCAAAAATAAATATGGGCAACCTAGCACTAAAATCCTACTAACTACAATAAATGCAGTCCAACTGCACTAACATTGGAAAACCTAGAAAACACACAAGAAAAGCACACTAAACTTTTAGAGCTCTTATGTCTTTGTTACACTCTAACAAGAGGTCACAACCACGAGATGACATATTGACAAACCCAAAAGTAGGCAAGCTAACAACTGAGGAAGGGAGCACAGAAGAATGAACAATGATGGGACACGGGACAAATAGGGCTAACATGAGATCAAAGGGCGTTTCCATTGCCTGTTTAGAGAGAGATTTGGGCCACTATCCAAGATGATGGATTTCCTGGATAAGAGATGTCTCGGACTCTTCTTACTGGAGCTACACTGTGACAGAAAGCACCTCTTATGAACCCAAGAGCAAAGACAGGAAGCCACACACCAACATATACTCATGAAGTTCTACCAAGCATTGACTACTCCCCCCCACTACAAAGCCCTCCTTAGACCAACTGGCAGGGGAACCATCTTAGACATAGCCACAAAAAGGTGCAAAGCCCATCATCCAAGTTCAACCGATCCATGCCCCCGCAAGAAGCATCATCTACAAATACAAAGGATACTACACCGTCATCAAGGGACTATACCTCACTGCTTCAGTTTCTATATGCTAGATAGATCCATCAGAGATATCTTGGATTGAGAGTGCCTCCTGAGCAGTTCCACATTGTATCTAGCTTAGACATCATTTTGTACTTATCAGCTGTGTACTGTTTATTGTTTATTTTTCACTTACTTAGTCATAGCATTAGATGATAGCCATCTTGCTACCTAGGAAAATTCCTTGACTTTTCAAATGTAACATTTTGGTCTCACAAGCCAATTTGGCCCTTTTTAGATGTTAATATAACTTTCTTTCATTCTTCCTCTTTGTGCGCATGCACGTGCATGTGCATTGTGTATGTACACTTAACAAAATGTCACTACATTACACACAACTATTCACATTTGATGTCTCAATAATAATATACTTTTGTTGTGAGTCACAAGGGCATACTCCTTGGCTTGAATATCCATCTATCCATAAGCTTATCGATCTATCTCAATGGATAATGTTTGCTTTTCTCCTATATTTCTTAAGTTTCAAGAACATGGTATGGATGTTTATTTTTCAAGTCCCAAATATTTGTCAATACATTTAGTAGATCAGTATAAGTAATCAACCACTACTAGCTCCTATATTCCCAACTCCCCTTTCTATGCTATATCTTTGATTTCTGATTTAAACAATATTATGGTTTCATATGATCATAGACCACCCAAGGTTGTATTCAGCTTTAGTAGCTTCTATGTTTCCAACTGACAATACTATGCTCTCTCTACTTCGATCTTTTTTCATATATGCCTCATTTCATTATAAACAACCTCACTTTCGAGTAGTGCCAGCTTCCAAGTCTTTTAGAAGCAAACACAGTTTCAATAGAGGAATGGCATGAGCTACCTTGGGGCTTGTCTATTAGCACGACTGTGCCATCCTCTGAATTCCACTTCTCAGGAAGGTCCATTCCACGCTTCAAAACTGGTCTCAGAAGTAACTTGGGTTTCATGTCTTGGGCTTGCAACACAGGTGCACTTTGCGACTCTGAAGCACCTGTTTTCAGGCTGCCTAAGGAATCTGCTGCTTCACTGCCCGAAGTGGTTGCCTTTTCAGAGAGCTCAGCTGCATTGACTTGTTCACAATCTAAGGCTGCCTGACTATCCATCACAGCATCAGGACCCAGTGGCTTTCTGATTGTCCTGACAGTAGGTCTGAAGTCAAATACAGGCACACCATCAGAGGCATTCCTCGAGTTCGTCCTTGAATTCCTGCGTGAGGAGCTCGGAATGGCATGTCTAATGTCAGTACTTATCATCCGGGAACCCTTCCTGCTCCACTGCTGGAGCCCTGACAATGCCACACTCCTTGGTTGCTTTCTTTCTGTATAAAGGCAGAAGCCCGTGGATGACGAGCTTCTGTCTACTTCATGGTAGCCTCCTTCTGTTCCAAAGGGAGGCGAGAAGAACATGACACGACAGCACATTTTCTTTTTCTGCAAAGGGACGAAATTGGACGATTCTGAGAGACAAATACCGAGCCTTCTGTGCAGAACCAAGCTCGTGGAGATGCGAGATTCGAAGCCCGAGGAAGAGAAGGCTCTGGTGATGGTGATGGTGCTGCTGATGCGGCGGCGGCTGCTGCTGCTCTGTGTGCTGAGCCCTAGAAAGCCCCTCACGTGCTGTTTGACAGGAAGGCAGAAGTTCTGATGACCGCACAAAGCTTCTCCCGCAGGAATGCTCATCATCAGCGCCGTCCTCCAGGTCCCTACCATGCTCTACATTCCCAGTTTTGTTGGCTAATATCTATCTCTCTATGCATACAAAAGTATCTTAGGGTGGTTACACACCGCCATTGCCCGCCCAATCTGTGCCCAGTTTGTGGGCACAGGAAAATTTGACTTGGGCAGTCACCTGTCCGCCACCTGCTTACACACTGGGCAGTGGACACTTTTCGTTATCAATAAGTGTCCGTCCATCTTCCGTCCACAATAGTTTACACACCGGCCACCACCTACCAGCGGACACTTCCTGAATTGTATGTGAGAATGAAGGGGCGCTACGAATGTTGATCATCATTCTCATAATAATTATTTTTAGAATGCTTGATTAAACACTTTAAATCGACTAATAAACCTTTAAAAAAAGTCACCAAAAAAACTGAAAACATGAATCTGAGGTTTTTCCTACCAAAGAACTCCAAGATTATGACCTTATTGCGTCGTTGCTTTCTGCGCCAATATATTTGTTTCTATGGTGACTACTATTCATGTTTTTGGAAGCTCACTCGCTTCCAAGAGAGCAGGGGAGTTGAACCCCTTCGCCATGTTGTTGAGGCATGGCTCTACCGAGCTCTCTGCGGAAAGGTGGAAAGAGGGAAAAAATTTTAGCACACCACCCCTCTTTCCACCTTTCCACCTGCGCTGCAGATGCAAGGATGACAGAAAACTTAAAAAAAAACATGCAAGGATGGCTGAGAATTACTTACTTGGATGTGATTGTGTTTACTCACCATTGTCTTCGTCGTCCATCTCCTCCGCAGAGTCAGAATCACCAAATATTGTTCTCACATTTGCGCTCTCCCTCTCTTGATACATGGCTCGAGCAATGTTATCTCTTCGAGATGCCCCCCCAAGATGGATTGCCTCTTGTGTTGGCTCTGCTGCTTGAGCTCTTTGTATTGCTTGTGTGGTACCTGTGTTAGTTAGCATAGCAACCTCCGCTAATCCATTCCTCAAACTATTTTGCTGGTCCATGTCTTGATGAGCCGCATTACTTTCTCTATCAAGTTCTGCTGTCGCTTCATGTATCCATGCATCATCAAAACCATCTCCATGCACAATGCATATATTATGTAGAACAATGCATGCTGCCACCATCTTTGGGACATTTTGTAAAAGCATGTCACATCTCTTTAACAATATACGAAATCGCGCTTTAAGGATGCCAAATGCCCTTTCAACTGGCATACGAGTACTTGATTGTATGTAATTCCAATAATAACGTTCCAGAGATAGCCCATCCTTACTACCCTTGAAAGGAGGAAGCATCCAAAAGCGTGCAGGATAAGCACAATCGCCTAGTAGACAGTATTGTCCCAGAGCTTTGTTTGTGCATCGTTTTCCTAGTTCTGAACGTTGAAAAACATTCCAATCGTGCATAGAACCTGCCCAGCCAACGTCATAGTCCCAAACAACACAATTGGCAGCCACGCTTATCTGTAGAATAATAGAGTGGAAGCCCTTCCTATTAAAATAATCTTCATGGTTCTCCCTTGGGGCAATTATGGGTATATGACTACCATCTACTACACCAATAACATATGGTATGCCTCGAAAGGCTTGAAATGCACCAGCATATTTTTGCATTTGTTGTGGGGAAGGCCACTTTACATACATACTATGCAACCCAGAAGCACCCAGTGCATCGCAAAAGTCCAAAACTGATGCCAGGAGGCATATTCCACGGTGGATTCCGTGAGGTTTTACGGTGGATTCCGTAAACTTAGATGACCGGGGCTCATACGCAAAGAGGATTCTTTGTGCGAGAAGTTGATGGGGACGCCTGTCCTTTTCGGGCGTTTCATTAATTTAGTGTGTACATGGGTGATTCCATAGCGGGTGATTCCGCAAAATGCATATTAAATTAACAAACGTTTATGAGTTTAGAGTGCGCACTCGTAATAAATTAAGGTTAGGATTTATTTCTAACCAGTTGATTTATTTATATAGCTGAAGACTGCTAGGTATTCACTTTTGTCGGTTTAATTGTGTTATTTTACTAACGATTGTGAATGCTTCAGTTGATGTGTAGAGATAGCAGCAGTGGCGGAGGAAAGCATTGGAGTCTAGCGGGTTTTCGACCTTTGGACTATATTTTGATAGGCGCCATGCCTATATTTTGTTATGTCTATAGAGACATCGATTATTTATTATTATTTTGTATGCGCTTATGCGCCTGGATATGTTATTTCTATTTAGACATTGAGATTGGGCGTGCCAGACTCTATGGGCACCGTCCATTAGCTTTATTTTCCTATTTTTGGTAGAAAGCAAACTCAAAAGCTAAAAGCTTGTCATATTTTTGTAATTGGGCTATTTTTTAGCATGAAGATTGGAAATATACATTAAATACATGCTTTGTGAAGCGCTCACACAAGGCATGGGGAAGATTGAACCCAATTTGTCTCTTGTCTCATGTCGTGCTTGCTTTTACATGGGTTTTTGTGCTAAAAAGTAGAGTACTTTGTTCTTGGGGACCTTCCGGGATTCACCACGTGAGCTATCTGCGACCGATCTGCGCACCAGTGGTATCAGAGCGGAGCAGAGATCAAGGGCTTCCAATCGCTACCAATCTCGGGCGAAGGCGGAGCTCCAGGAACAAACGGCCTCTACAGTCAATCTCGTCGCGAACCGTCGATATAGGCAGACTTCTGGCGATCAAGAACCCCTGTTTCCACTGTCAGATCGCGAAGGACCAATCTCTGCAGGCGGAGAACCACTCAAACACCTCCTTCATGAAGTCGTGGAGTTACAGATAAGCTTGACTAATTTTCTCATTATTTCATTAAAAAAAAAGCTTAAGCCAAAGCTTAAGAAGCTTATAAAGCTTCAAACTTTCAAATCGACCTGCAAGAGGAGGCGCCGAAAATTCCGGCGGAAAAAACGCCCCCCCCCCCCCTCACGATCAAAAACGGCAGCC
Source organism: Lygodium microphyllum (assembly GCF_053477565.2). Classification (NCBI taxonomy): domain Eukaryota; kingdom Viridiplantae; phylum Streptophyta; class Polypodiopsida; order Schizaeales; family Lygodiaceae; genus Lygodium; species Lygodium microphyllum. Next base: position 74,050,753 of record NC_141147.1, on the reverse strand, counting down.
TCTGTACTCCATATTAAGCTCTCTAAGCTTAATCCTTAATACAAAGCTTAAATCATTAAGCTTTCTCTGCAAATCACACAGATCTGACAAGTCGATAAACTCCGGGTCCTGCGCATCAGAAGTCAAGTTTCGCAAGTCGACTCTAATCAAGTTCTGCAAGTTCTGCAAGTCGGCCTAAGTCTAGCAAGTCAACAACTCTGCAAGTCTGCTAAGTCTGCAACTCTGCAAGTCAGACTAAATCAGAACTGACTAGTGCTTAAAACTCATAGAAGACTTGTTCGTATGCAAAAACTCTGAATTGGAAAGTTGTTCGCAGCAAGCTATTCTACCTATCTACAAGTTCGTTGAAGTACTTTCAGCAAACGGAGACAGAAATATTGCAGAATTTCTGAAAATTGAAGAAGAAAATACCCAAAAATACATAGCCTTGTAACCCCAAATTTGAACTACGCTCATCCCGCTAACTGATTTTGAGTGAGAAAGGTTTGTTGAGTTTTACAGGATGACTACCCCACATATGGATGATCCTATGGCTGAAGACGACCTACCCGAGCCTACCATGGAACAAAAGCTGGATCTTATCATGCTGCAATTGGAAGAAGAGCGAAGAGCTAGGCAAGCCTTGCAAGCGCAATTGACAAAGCTACAAGGAGCGTCCACTGATAAAGAAGAACCTCAAGCTGAAGATTTGATTCGCCGTACCATCGACGCCACTCTTGAAGCACAAACCATTCGCAAGGAATCCAAGATAAGTAAACGAAGTTTCAAGTTTCGCACTTTCAATGGCATAAGAGAAGGAAAGACTGTTTTATCATTCATTAGCCAGTTTGATGATTATTTCCATGAGGAAACTTATCCTGAGAAAGATAAAATCAAGTGTGTTACTAATCATCTGATAGATAGAGCATCACTTTGGTGGACTGTAGTCCGCAAGAGCATAGAATGTCCTGCTACATGGGAAGATTTCAAGAAGAAGTTCATGCAAAATTTCCTTCCACCGCAATTTCATGAGAAGGCTATCAAGCAATGGGATTTACTTCAACAGCGCGATCGTGAGCCTATTCCACAGTATACAGAGCGTTTTTGGAATGCACTCTTACAGCTACGCATGCTTGAAGACGTACCAGAGACGACACATAAGCGGAAGTACATGTCTGGACTTCTTGGACATTACTACGCTGAGGTGAATATGTTCAAGCCTGCTACCCTTGAAGATGCCATTTCCTTAGCTCACGACACTGAAGATAAGTTACGTGGAAGAGATCGACGACCACAGCCATTCCAAGCAAACGGTAATTATGGATCTAAACAATTCAATTCCAATTTCAGAAGGTTTAATCCAGGTCGTTTCTCATCACCATCTTTCCGCAAGAATTGGCCTAAACCACCTGCATTACCATCCACTGTCAATCCAAATCCTAAGCCTATTCCACAAGCAAATCCAAATATACCCAGACTCCCAGCCATTGCAAATAATGTGACCAAAGCTAAGCCCATCGTATGCTACAAGTGTCACCAGCCAGGGCATCTCGCAGCAAATTGTCATTCAAAGAAGCCATCAGCACATATCAACTACCTTGGAGCTATGGACGAAGACGAGCATGAGGATATGCCGGATTTCACTGAAGAAGAAGATGATCCTACTACTACTTCCGACACTTTACCAGGTATGCCTACTTCACATTCATTGTTGACTATGAAATGTATGGTGCATGGAAAAGAAAGAACTATATTGCATGATGACGGTAGTACCCACGACTTTATTTCAGCAAAATTGGTAAAGGAATTGAAATTGCATACAGTACCTACGCACTATCGCATAAAAGCTGCATTTTTAGGCACTAGGTACAATGGCACACAAGAAGTTCAAGATTTAGAAATTCAAATTGGTCCATATATTGAAAGAAGAAATTTCTTAGTTGTCCCATTACAGTCTAGCGACATTATTCTAGGAATGCCATGGAGACACCAACATAATCCCAATATAGATTATTCCACACACACAATGAATATTAATTTTCAAGGAAAATCTATTACATTATTTGGTATGCATGCATCTCATATGTTTCCACTGCTTTCGCATACTCAAGCAAAACGTGCACTACGCAAGAACACTAAATCATATCTCATTTGGGTGAATGAATTGCACGCAAAAGAAACTCATATGCACCCTAGGCATAAGGAATTTCTTGCATATTTTAAGGATTGTTTTGCAGAAGACCTACCACCAGGTTTACCTCCATCACGTCCAGAAGACCATAAGATTGACCTAATACCTGGCACACAACCACCTTGCAAAGCCCCATATAGGCACAATCAAATAGAGCAAAAAGAAATTCAGAGTCAAGTAGAAGAATTACTAAATAGAGGTTTAATTCGACCTAGCAGTTCTCCATTCGGTGCACCTGTGCTCTTAGTCAAGAAAAAGAATAATACTTATCGGATGTGTATTGACTACCGAGCATTAAACAAGATCACTGTAAAGAATAGATATCCTATACCTAGAGTTGATGACCTTATGGACAAACTGCAAGGATCTTCTATATTTAGTAAAATTGACCTTAAATCTGGATATCATCAGGTGAGGTTAGATAGATCCGACATATTTAAGACTGCATTCAGGACACAGTTTGGCCATTACGAATTCTTAGTCATGCCATTCGGATTAACTAATGCACCTACTACTTTCAGTAGAATGATGAACCGTATTTTTCTAAAATATCAATATTGTGTGATTGTTTTCTTTGATGATATTTTAGTGTTCAGTCAAAGTGAAAAAGAGCATTATGAGCATTTATCATTAGTTTTTCAATTACTGAAAGAAAATCAATTGTTTGCAAATCCTGACAAGAGTGAATTCTTTAAGACAGAAATAGAATATCTAGGTCATATTGTATCAAAAGAAGGAATTAAAGTTGATCCTAAGAAAATTGATGCAATATTGCATTGGCCTATTCCTAAAAATGTACATGAATTACGTTCATTCCTTGGTCTTGCTAGTTTCTATAGGAAGTTTGTACGTAATTTCTCATTACTTGCTTTACCATTGACCAAACTTCTTAAGAAAGGCATTGTTTACCAATGGACTGAAAACCAGCAGAAATCTTTTGATTTACTCAAACGTGCATTGACCAATGCCCCTGTTCTACAATTGCCTGACTTTAATAGACCATTCTTTCTAGTTGTGACCGATGCTAGCGGATCAGGAATAGGAGCCGTGCTAATGCAAGACAACCATCCAATAGCATATTCTAGTTCTAAGCTGAAACCCTCTGAGCTTAAATATTCCACTTATGACAAGGAACTCTTAGCAGTTGTACAAGGATTAAAACAATGGAAGCATTATTTAATGGGTTCAGAATTCATGATAAAGACTGACCAGCAAAGTATTAGACATCTACTTAGCCAACCCCAAATTTCTGACCGTCATATCAAATGGGCTTCATTCATTCAAAGTTTCCATCCTATCATTCAATACCAACCTGGAAAAGAAAATGTAGTTGCTGATGCATTAAGTAGAAGACCTGCAATTCATAACATTTCTATCATATCTTTTGATTCTTTGATTGCTATGAAAGACACATATCACCAGGATATTACTTTTCATTCTGATTGGCAAAAATTAGCTCAAAATAATTTCATTCCAATTGATTCATTATCATATAATGATGGATTCATGTTCTTTGAAAAGAGACTGTGTGTTACTATTCCATTCCGATCTTTTGTTTTGAATGAAATTCATTGTCCCCCATATCAAGGTCATAGAGGTATCATTTCTACATTACGCATGTTAACTGAAGATTTTTATTGGCCGCATATGGATGCAGATGTATCTAATTTTGTCTCTGAATGTTTGATTTGTCAAAGAATAAAAAGACATCATGGTAAACAGTATGGGTTATTAATGCCTTTATCTATTCCATCTAAACCTTGGGAATATATATCTATGGATTTCATTACTGGCTTACCAAATACTAAATCTAACCATGACATGATTTGGACAATTGTAGATAGATTTAGTAAGCAAGCATATTTCATTGCATGTAAGAAAACTTTAACAGCATCACAAGCAGCACAATTATTATTGAAAACTGTTTTTACTAACCATGGATTGCCGAAAGTGATTATTTCAGATAGAGATTCTAGATTTTGTAATAATTTTTGGATTACACTGTTTGCAAATCTAGGCACAAAGATTGATTTCTCATCTGCATTTCATCCAGAAACAAATGGACAAACTGAAGCCACAAATAGCACTATTCTAGATCTTTTACGTGCATACACTATCTCTAAACCTCAGACATGGGATACTCATTTGCATTTATTACAGTTTGCATATAACAATACACCGCACACATCTACAAAGAAAGCACCTTTTGAAGTTATTTATGGACATAGATTATCTACACCTGTTGCCTCTTTGTCTAATAGAATACAAAGTGCCGATGATATTGCTGTTATGCATAACACTATTTTTGATGAGGTAAAGGATATGATTGCTAAAGCCCAACAATCATATACCAAACAAGCCAACAAGAAAAGACAAGCCATGAATTTCAAAGTTGATGATTATGTTTGTCTTAGAATAGAAAAGCGTAGACTGCAAAGTGTAGATAGACATCCAGTTTTCAAATTAGCCCCTAGATTCTACGGACCATTTAGAATCATTCATAAGATTAATGACAATGCATTCAAGTTAGAACTGCCATCACATTGGAAAATTCATAATACATTTCATATTAGTTTATTGAGACCATTTAGAGGACAATTACCTATCCACCCTGTCTATGAAAACCCACCTTTACTAAAAGAAGAGACTGAAATACTTGAACCAGAAGCCATTATAGACACTGACTACATGACCACTAGAACTGGCCGAAGGTATTCTAGATATTTAGTGAAATTTAAGAACCATCCTGTAGAGGAAGCACAATGGATGCACGCTAGAGACCTAAATGCTTTCCCCACTCTGTTAGCTCCACATTGAGCTAATAGCAATTGAGGTCAATTGCTATCCCACCTCGGGGGTATGATGCCAGGAGGCATATTCCACGGTGGATTCCGTGAGGTTTTACGGTGGATTCCGTAAACTTAGATGACCGGGGCTCATACGCAAAGAGGATTCTTTGTGCGAGAAGTTGATGGGGACGCCTGTCCTTTTCGGGCGTTTCATTAATTTAGTGTGTACATGGGTGATTCCATAGCGGGTGATTCCGCAAAATGCATATTAAATTAACAAACGTTTATGAGTTTAGAGTGCGCACTCGTAATAAATTAAGGTTAGGATTTATTTCTAACAATTCAGTTCATGTACATCAAGTACACGTATCAAATGTCCTGCTTGTAGATTGCAATCAGCCAATAACCAAGTTTATCTAGCTCCAAAATTTCCTCAAAGTACTTCATAAATGTGCCATCAAATGTAGGGCCATACATACAACCATAGACACTTTATCTTTAACAGACAATGTCATAGAATGCATTCCCTATTTGTAACTAGCCAAAACAATGTCAATGAATTTATTTCTAGGTCCAAACTTTAGCTTTCATGAGCATTCAATGCTCATCTTAGTCCTCCAGACATTTAGCAGACATATGCCATGTGTGATACTTTTGACAGAAGCTAACCAGTGTTATGTAATGCTTCAGGACCAATGAGTGCTTACTATCCACAATTTATGATAGTTTTCAGCCTGTCATATACTTCTAGATTTGAGTGTTTTGTCCAAGAAATTGCAACTCAAATGCATAAAACACAATACATATGTCTTCCAGGATGTATCTACACTTGAATGGAGCCAAGAATGCATGTCAAATAGCTTCAATGCTTCAACCAAGATCCAATGTATGTTCAAGGAGCAGGAGCAACAGTTCGAGGATTTTCATTTGGATTTCTCGAAATAGATTCCGAAAAAAGATGGATAGATTTGCACGACACGTTTGTGTTGCCAGCCCATTGTGAATAGGTGCATGAACTTATGTTTTTTAAAATTTTATTACGACATGGTACATGTCACAAAAGTTAAATCTCTCTTGTATGTGATTTTGAACATGTAATTTTCTATCCAAATCCCCGACAACCTTGATGGTGGTATGTTATATCTTCAGCTCCCCGAAGTGCCAGAGTATATGATCAAAGCGATGTTCCCAGCGTAGATGAGGACAGTATGTGAATAGAGGGGTTGATATTGCGAGGGGGTGGAGGCCACCGAAAGCTTGGAGCATGTAGAGGAGAATGATGGAAATACAGGAGTCCAAGAATTCTTTGAGAACGAGGTAGACTCATCCTTTTGTGGTGACATGTCCATCGACCTTCTAGTGTATGTGGAGTTGTGTTAGGAGATTGACATGGGAACATAGGGTACTTCATACTTGGAACATCCACCTACTCAATTCATCGACGAATCACTGATAAGGGTACATAAGATATGCATTTTAAGTAAGATCATTTTTTAAAGATTTATATTACCATGCTTTGCTTGATTTATATTGATTATGCTAACATCAATTTTTGTCTGTACAGGTGACCTTTGTGGATATTTAGATCAGCACAATGAGTCGAGGGATGAGCGACGAGGAGCTACAGGAGATCTTCACGTGTATGTCTCCAGATCAAATGGCTCGATTTAGAGATATGGTGGACCAAGAGCTATCTCGGACACCATCAGTCCATTCTGTTAGATCTACATCGGTGCGCTCTAATGCTTCAGTTTCTAGTAGACGGGGTTGATGCTCCAGACTTAGGCCAGATGGAGGGAGTGGTTCTAGGGGATGCTGTGGAGACATGGATGCAGTGAGCTCACGGTCGGCTCGAGATACAAGTGCTACTTCTCGCTCTTGTGGCAGTTTGAGAGAGCGTGACTTAGGTGGTTGTTGTGAAGGTACCGACGTAGTGTCTCCATCTTGTCATTTTGCTAGAATTGCATCACCTATGGGATTTGTCACATCTGTGGAGATGTCTACTCCAGTCACTCCAGCTTTTGCTCAGCCGTTCACAGGTGGCATCCCTATGGGTGCTAGTCTGAGAGATACTACCCCTGTAGGTACACCAGATGTACAGGAGTCTCCTGGATAATCCTAGGACGTGGTCACAGGTGGGAGAGGACACATCTTAGGCATATCCCAGAGGGGTATGGATACCTTGTAGATGATAGGACATGAGCCATCATCATGAATGATGAGAGGAGGAGGGTGACGGCTTGTATGAGAGAGTTGTGCCAACAAGTTTTTTGGCACAACGTCTTGGATCATTGGAAGAATATACCGGAGGGGAGCAATGACTACATAGTAGTATCCTTGCATAAGGAGTTTCCAGTACCTGTCGCAGCAGATAGGTTTTTCCACAGGTTAGATGATGGAGTGCATGCATGCGTACATGTCACACAGACGATCGGACGCACGAAAGGCACTTAAGAGTGGGGCCTCAAAGCCAGAGTGGCTAGACGCAGACGATTGGTGCCAACTCAGGGAGGAGGCTACAAATTCTCCAGGATGTTGGAGACAGCAGTGCAAGGTGGCGAGGGCACGACTGGAGGTAGAAGTGGTTCATCGTCTTGGGAGTGGCGGCCACAGGACATATTTGGAGGACTTTGTAAGTTTTTCTTTTATTCTGCTTGCTTATTTTTTTGCAATATCCCTTATACTGACAATTGTGTTTCTAACAATTGTATTTTTTTTTCTTTGCAGCACTCCATTACAAATCGCGATCCCACCGGCTTAGAGACTCGATATATAGAGAGACACAGTCTCACTGCATTGATTGACCGATTGTATGGACGCGGCGGCCCTGTAAGTCACCCATCTTTCTTGTCTGTAGTTACTAATTTTAATTAAAATGCATTATTGTATGGTGGATTGATGTGTAGTTGTTTCATTTTTTGCAGAGTTCGTTCGATGCTTCTTTGCGGGGCGGGACGAGGTTTCGGATGGCGAGGATCTATAGCTCACCCTTGGATCCGTGGAGCGCACATGCTCTTCTTTTTTGGTCACGTGATTTGTGTAGGCATTTTCTATGTAGTATTGCCATGATTGTACTATCCCTTTCATTACACGATCTTGTATTTATTTTATGTATCAGTGTTATGATTCAAGTACACTTTGACTTCATTTAGATGAGCATTGTACACATTACTGAAACTCTTTTGTGTGGCCCGAATAAAGCACATAGTGCTATTTGTGGCTACCACAATTTTTTTTTCGTTGTTACCATCACTATTACCGTTGCAAATTTATTGCACGTGTTGCCATTAGCATTGCAATATGCGTCGCAAAGCGTCTCTATTATCGTCGCTATCTGCGTGCGAGGCTGATAGCAATTGTTCTATGGCGTTGCTAATATCGACATTTTTTGCGACGACGGGGGCAAATTTCTTTATGAACATTTTCGTTGCTTTGAACGTCGGTATAAGGCCTGTATCTTGTAGTGCTCTCTCTCTCTCTTTCTCTCTTTCTCTATTATGTTTAATGTTTTTTCCTCTCTCTCTCGTTCCTTCTTTCTTTTTCTCTCTTCCTCTCCCTCTTTCATTTCCCCTTCCTCTCTCATTTTCTCTCTCTTTCTCTCTCAGTACACATCATTTTTAACAAAAACAAGCAAAAGAAAATGAGAAAAAACAAAAACAAAGCAAGAGGGAACAATGCACTCACTAGAAAGGCCGGAGGATGGATTCAGCGGCTCCCCTTTGCAACGGCAGCTCCTCTTTGCCCTCCGTACACTTCCTCCTGTTCTTCGCAAACGGCGGTGAGAAGCTCTGCTTTTTCGTCTTTCTCTCTTTCTCTCCCTCTTCCTCTCAAATGCAATAGGTAGTTCGCTCTTCCTTTCACTCCCTCTTTTGTTCGTTCGCGCAAAATGCTGCGCTTGGGTTTTGGCCCGCTTTTTTTGGCCTGAGTACCATCGCTATTTGCATCGCAAATAGTGATGCATTGCTACTAATTTGTGTCAGAAATGGCCGTCACTATACTCCTGTATCCTTGTAGTGGCTGCATCCTATAACCAAGAAAGATGCATTCCATAGACTTAAGATCCAACTTATTATACTTGTCCTTGGAAACATGGCAGAAGGCCTAACAACCAAAGATATGCAAATGAGTATATGATGGACCATATCTCCTCTACAACTTGATAGTTAAGAGTAATGCATGGGGATTGATTAATCAAATGTATAGTAGTAGTAATTACCTCAACCCAAAAGTGCAACAATAAGCCTACATGACTGAGCATACCATGAATTTTCTCCTTAATCATCTTGTTTATGCACTCATCCATACCATCCTGGAATAAGGTGTACATATGCTCGTCAACTAATGCTTAATGCCTCTCTTATCACAAAACTGCTCAAAGGCTTTTTTAGATATGTACTCACCCCCATTGTCAAATCATAGGCATTTTAGCCTATACCCAAATTGATTCTCAACAAAAGCAAGTCATTATTGAAATGTAGCCAATACTTTTGATTTTTCTTTATGGAGTATGCCCAAATCTTATGTGAATAATCATCAATGAGAAATATTTCACACCACCTAATAACTTGCACGGCATAGGTCCACAAAGATTAGAATGAACAAGAGCCAGAGGCTCACCCATGCACATAATGCTAGACTTCTTATGCAAACTAATTGTCTAGTTGCCATAAAGACAATGATCATAAGAATCAAAACATTTATAGTCAATGGGCGGAAGATACTACAAATGGGTAAGCATTTTCATTCCCTTTAATAACATATGCCCAAGATGATGATGCCATAACGATACATGTGGTACTATAGCCATTGCCAAAACATGGTTAATAGATCCAAATATAAGGGATAGAGAGTGCTAGACTTGACACCTCATGCCAAGATAAGATTCCCACAAGTAATCTTCCTTGAGGAATCCCCAAAGGATACAAAGTAACTTGCATCATCCAACTATTTAACAAAGAGTAGGCTTTTAGTCAAAGCCAAAACATGGTATACATCATGCAAAGTAAAGATGCTACCTAAAGCAAAATGCAGTTGTACATCTCTAATACCAACAATATCCAATGCCAAGTCATTACCCAATTTAACAAATCATGTCATATTGTGATAGGAGTGGAACCATTCTTAATGAGGGGTAATATGAAAGGAAGCCCTTGAATCAATTAGCCAGTATTGAGCATAGGTAGATGAGGCATCACTCAATTATGAAATATCAATAGAAAAATCTACAAGTATGTAATCATCATTAGAATCAATAAGCACAATATTAATATATTTAATATTGATGTTGGACTTGCTAGGGGCAATGCTGCAATTATCATTCTTTTCTTGCACTTTGGCCTTTCCTTTTCTTTATGCTTGTCATCATGTATTTTATGGCATTGTGGTTGAATATGACTTTGCCTCCCACAATAGTAACAAGTCAATGTAGAATTACAACCGTAGGAGTTATTATGAGACTATCCATGTGACTAAGAATGAGACTTCTAAGAGTCTCTTTCATAGTGGTCATTACCATTCTTAGCATTATTACCTCTAATTGTCAAAGCATGAGAGCTATGGGAAGCATTAACATTCTTTTTGTTAACCTTCATTCAATAATGTATCCTCTACATCCTACAGTTTCAAACCATCCTTAGGCATATTAATACACATGGCAATATGGAAAGTGTCTCGTGACTCGAGAAGTATTACAAGCAAGAACAAGGGAGGAAGATTATCCTTAAACTCAACATCTATAAAGTCAATCAGATGAAAAATCAAGTGAACCTTGTTCAAATGTGCAGACACACTAGTCCCTTCCTTCATGTGAAGTCCATGAGTTGTTTCAACTAGAATATTTGTGAAACAGGAGTTTGCTTGTCATAGATATCACAGATCTTCTTCCATAATTGCCAGGCAACCTACCCTTTAGAGATAGCATTATAGAAGGCCTATATATAGAGAGTGACAAATTTATTGTGGATTTACATAACTCATCTAATTTAGCCCAATTCTCTACATCAAAGCATTTGGGCTTTACACCCTCATGTCTCAATGGCTTAATCTATAATTTTTATACCAAAACTTGCCATATCTGTGTCTTCCAATAGTTGTAATTTGTGACATCCAATTTATCAATGTTAAAGATAGCACTATCATGTAATCCACTAGCCATCATGCCAACAAATGAAAGCATAGTATAAGAAGACAGGTTGCTGTAAATTACTATAAATAGACCCCAAAATGATAGCCAACACAAAGGCTAAGTAAGAGAATCTGCCAAATTAGTGAGATGTCCAATAACTATAACCAATGAACTATCAAGACAAAGTGTCAGCTCTCATAAAAAATGCTAAAAAACTACAGTTGCAGCATGCTAAAATAAATACATTAGTAAATCCAAAACCAAGTGTGGGAAAATCAATAAAAGACCAAGCTCCAACTGCTAGGAATATCCAGGGAAATTAATCGAGAAATGTAGAAGCAAGTAGTAGTAAAGATTCATACAATCGGTGCAAAGATCTATCATACCTCAATGTGTTAGTAAATCATACATCTAGTAGGCATAGATATCATACATGTAGCAGGTCTCAAGAAGAATAGAATAGAATTGCCAAATACACGACCAACTGAGCAAGAGTAACAAAGCTCAATATTCAAATCCAAGAAATGTGAATATACATCATTAATGTCACACTGATAGAGATATGTACTGGATGCAAATCAAGAATCAAATTAGCCCGCTGCACAACTACATCCAAGTAGCATCCAAAGAGCATATCCCATAGTCTTAATGAAGTATGCTCAAGCTCAACTATAGAAGTCCAAAGCTCAATGCAAAGCTCCAAATATCAAGTAGCTCCACTAAAGCAAAGTCAAATGATGGATGAGTAGTCAGGCTCAATACATGAAGAACGTAAGCATCAAATGCTAAGATGCATCAAGACCATACATCTAGGAGCAATACATGTAGCCAATCCTCAAGTCCATAAGTAGAATGACTAAAGCACGCAAAGCATAAGGCTAATGCTCCAATGCATGTAACCAAACTCAAATGCAAAGCTCAAGACATTTCATAATCATATCTAGGTGCATAATATCAATGGCCTACATCAATATATCTACTAAAGTATCCAAATAGCATCGAAGATCAATAGGCATAAACTTCCCTATGTAAAACTTTGATGTCCTATATATTTCAGCAGTGAAATACTCTGACAAAGTGGAGTTAAATGGGCTCAATACATCCCAAGTGACATATCAAAGCATGCTCGAAGCACTGGGCATCATAACCAAGTATTATGAGCATCACATAAGTATGTGGAAATGAGTTACATGCTATCTAGCCTGTAGATAACAAGTTTGTCTAAGTATCCAGCCAATGTTTTGATGTTTTCTTTGCAAAATGGAACCCAAGATGGAGTGTTGAATGCAGGGGAAAATGCTTGAGAGTTTCCAATGTCTGTGGGGCAATTATAGTGATGAGCTATACCAATGCTAGTCATTAGTGAGATAGGGACCTATAATATTAGGCGGGAACCACGTGATGTAGACTAAGAGGTCTACTATCATTACTAAGCATAATGGGGTTCACGAGGAGCCTCAACCAAGTCTATCCAAGCTCTGGAGCAAGTCCCAACAAGATGGAGTAGTGAAGCATCAATGCATACCTTGTAGGGAAGAAACCATGGTTGTTATAAGTAAAGTACTCAAGCTTTTCAAATCCAAAAGCTGATGAAGCTCCTTGCTCAAGGGCTTTAATATTGATTGAAGAAAGAAGCACATGTGGGAGCACGAGCAAGTAGAAGCAATGGAGGTGTAAGCTATAGTGGATGGAGTAAGAGAGCAAGAGAGAGAATCTCAAGATGTGGGAGCTCCACTAGTCATAATGTGTGATCGGCCTCCCTTATTCTATTAGTCACGAAAAGAATAAAGAATGAAGGGATAGTGATGGGTATCCACCACCTATACTATACAGATGTGTAGGTATTGTCAATGTAGTGAATACGCAAACGGCATTGGCATAAGTGCCTTTACTCCCAACACATTTCTCTCTCTCTCTCTCTCTCTCTCTCTCTGTCTTCCCCCATTCTATATGCTCTCTTTTCCACCTTTCTCTACTTTTCTCTTGTGTCTTTTCTCTCTTCCCTCCCCTCTCTATTTCATTCTTCTTATTCTCTCTCTCTCTCTCTCTCTCTCCTCTTTCTTTTTCTTCTTCTTCTTCTTTCTCTCTCCTCCCTCCCTCCCTTTCTCCCTCTCTCTCTCTTCTTCTTCTCTCTCTCTCTCTCTTCTTCTTCTTCTTCTTCTTTTCTCTCTTTTTTCTCTCCCCTATCTCCCTCCCTCCCTCTCTCTCTACTTTTATTTCCCTCTTTTTCTTTCCTATTATTATTAGAACACACACACACACACACACACACACACACACACACACACACACACACACACACATTTGTGGCTTCAACCACAGTAAACAATAGTTGGACATGTACGAAGCTTCTATTGCTTCAAGAGTTCGACCATCCAAGACAAACTAGTTTGTCACCTCTCTCATCCAATGGCTACTCTCATAGGCAGTAAAAGAAACCCATGGGACTAAGTTTGTAGAAGACACACTTGAAGCTCACTCATCACTGTAGTCTTAGCAAAGCAAGGTGGTCTCGCGATCCTAATGGCACCACCTCCTTCTGCAGGCTCTCGAACAAAACATGCAGTCCACCACTTGCCTCTTGTAGCCATCAAGTAAAGTGTATTTAGGTAAAAGAAGGTGGAGAATTATCGTGTGCTTCATGACCTATCCCTCACACTCCCCCTATATCCCTCTCTCCCTTACTCTCTCCTTCTCTCACTCCCTTTCTCAATGGCACACATAGAAACTTCAGGCAATAGAACATAGGTAGAAGAGAACTCACTTAGAAGTTGGCACACACTAGAATGATATTTTTTGTTAACTTTTTGGCTTTTATACATAGGTTTGGAGGGCTCTAGCTCCTTTTGCCCCTTAAGTTCCTAGACAATCCTATTGTCCATCAAACTTGACCTTGCATTTACAAGTGAATGACAAAGCTAAGTGGGATTGGACTCTGCAAAGATTATTAAAACTTACATGGGAGTGAGCTTGGCACTTGAATTACATTGGTTACTTCTTGGAATTACCAAAACTTGTAGTGTTTCTCATCAGCTATTGGATTGATGGAGTTAACATTACCCCCTGCTAGACAAGTGCTAGTCCCATGGCACTGCTAAGGGGGAGGTTTAATGGGGTGTACTGCATTGGAAGAGGGTGTTTGGGGATGTTTGTTACAATATTAAGGAAGTGGGAAAATAGTGGCTACTGCTACAAAGGTGAGATAACTTGCAACTGGGGTGACACATAGGGCATGTGACATATGGCTAGGTGTGGGTGATACTAGGCCACTGATGTTGATGGGTCTTGCACCCGTCGGTGCTCTCCCTAAGGGGTGTACTACCCTTACTAGTGCTATGGATGGTGCATGTCCTGGTGCAATTAGGAGTTGGGTTGAATTCCAAGTAAGCTTTGTATGTTGTCCCACACTTGAGGACCTAGTTTGTATATGGTGAGGGATGCAATTGGATGTTTAGGGAGACAAGTCTACTAGGTGATCCGAGATGTCCTGTTGTGTGCCTTGAATCTATGCTATGGAGGGGAGGGGGGAGGCTGGGGTTTTGGACTTTGCTTTGAGGCCTAAGGACCCCTAGGTGCGATGTGCTTGTGAGAACTCTCTCTCCTTTTTTCTCTTTTCCTTTTTCTTGTCGTTTTAATAAAATAGCTAAATAAAAGCATGCTTTACTCCTCAAGTAACGATCGAAGCATTCTAGTCAAGCACCCTCTACTTAGAAGGTATTCCTTTGTGTCTAGCTTCAAGCAGAGGTGGGATTCTAGTTAAAATGGGTGGGTGCATAGGGCAAACCAACTGTCCACCATATCTTCTAGGATACTCATGAAATGTGTGGGTAGGAACAAGGCATGAGGGTGTAGTTGCAACATGGCAATTGTGTCTATCCCCGCATTCACATCAAAGAAGAGGGGTGGAAATCTATCTTTGTACAGGGTGAGCACTTGTTGTAGCAATATAATGAGCACCGTCAAGTAATTGCAAGTGGTGATGAAAGCCTTGTTAAGACGATTGTTGAATGTCCTTACAAACACCCTGAACGAGGATGCCAAGTCCCTTGGTTGGAAGTGATATGTCTTCTCAAACATTGGGGCCCAAACATTGAGAATCTTAGGGAAAATTATACCTACCATGCTTTTCTTTGTGGTATTGGAGATGCCTACGAGGATAGGGATAGTATGTGGCGTCAACTCGCTTGGTTATATCTGCATAGCAATAGGCATCCCAAGAAATTCCATCATTTTCAAGAATGGGATAGCACCATTCCAATTGCCTTGGGAATACCTCTCTAGGTAATTGATTAACATAATGGTTGCTCCTACATGTGCATGTGAGCTTGCAATTTCTATGAAGGGCTCCTACATCTTATTGATCCATGAGTGGTACTCATTAGAACATGAGTGGTACTCTCTCATGTTCTAATGAGTAGATGCATTGTCCTCAAGGAGAGTGGATCTTTGTAGCTAGCATCTTCATATACCTAGAAATCAAAGGTGATCATCACACTTTATTCCTGCCTCTCTTCATACCTACTTATAGGTAGAGCCCACTCTTTCTTTGCTCTTTAGTCACTTCAATATTTAGGGAGACATCTTGCACCCTTTGTGGTTGTGCTTTCCATACTCTCTTCATCTTATCATAGGTTGCTTGCTATTTAGGGCTTACTTCTATGTCTTGCTATTGATTTGAGGCTCCATCACTCATCGCTTCTAGTGGAGCATTGAAGTCTAAGAGCTTAGAAAAATCCTCTACAAGTGTCATCAATAAGGGTGGGTCCCATGCTATGTCTATAGGTGACGGGTGGTCTTCACCAGAGGAGGAAGAGGCAGGCACCTAAAATCTCATGTCCTTGAATTTTTCAGCACTATGGTCTGCATGTTGAAGTTGGGCAACTAATTTCTCCCTTATAGGCTCATAAGTCATTAGCTTAAATTCGGCCCCAAAGTCAATCTTTTCAAGAGTTGTTGTGGCAACTCCCAATTAGGCCTTCAGGTCTTCCACCTAATCTGTCTAAACCCTCACTACCACTATCACTATCTCATGGTACATTCTTTGTTGAGTAGTGATAACATGTTTACACACAACCACCTACTCCTTGTACATGCTCTCTCATAGGAGGGTACTACCTAGATCAGTTGCCATGCTTTGCAGCATGGCTAATCGCACTTGTTCAACTTCTCATGCAATCTTTGTTGCTTCTTGAGTAAGAGTGGACTCCATTGTGGTTCGTAGGCCTATGAAAGTGCTTTGCAATTGAGCATGGGCTTGCTTGACACTTGCTAGTTTGCTAGCTCTTGGGTCAACCCCATCACCTTATTTCTCTCCTACTCGAGCTGTACTATAGTTTGACTTGACTTTACTATCATCTCTTCTAATTGCCTCCTTATCTCCCCCATCCCTTGGATTTTCATCTTCAACTTGTCAAGTTCTTGTCTTTATTTTCTACCTGAACTCAAAGGTCCTATTATTACAGGGTGCTATATTTTAAGTGCTCCCGGTAAGTGTCCATCACCTTATCCAACCTAGCTTATAACTCTACATTGTCTCTCAAGACCCTAGCTTTTTCTCTCTTAAGTTCTTAGTCGCACAACTATTCCAAGGCAAGCAAGTTTCCCTCTGTGACATTGCTTGACCTCCTTGCCCCTGAATGCTAGTTGTGGAGTCATTAGGTTGTCCATCTTTACTAAAGGCTACTTCTTTTACTAATCTCCCCTTTTTCAGCTTAGAAACTCGACTTGCATGGCTACATCAATTGCAGTTCAAGTAGTCCCTCATCTACCTTGCTCTTTCCTCAACTACATATTTTTCCTTGCTCAACCTATTGTGTGTCAATTTTGCTAATGAGCTCTTGCTCCCTCTTATATAGGTCTTCTTCCTTCTTGCATAGTTCTTCGTCCCTTCTACACAAGTCTTCTTGGTGAGACCTACATGTGACTATGAGGAAATCCTCATTTTCTTTTAGCTACACTACTACTCCTATCGCAAAATTTTTAGGGCCTTCGTTAAGGTTGGGGATAGGTCAATTCTTCCTTGTTTTGCCCAACGTGCCTTGGTTCTCTTTTTTCTTCTAACTTCCTCTGTTTGCAATGTATGTCTTGTGTTCTGCTTCTCCTTATTCTGATGTGCCTCCTCCTCCCTACATTTGTTCCTTCCTTTGCATGGCAGTGGTTGTGTTGTGGTGATGGGTGGGCTTGCTTCAGAAGGGCCATTATCTATGCTCATCATCAAGCTAGCCGTAAATATTCTTGCTATGGATGCACCTAATGATGTGCATATCACTCTAGTAAGAGCCGAAGCCTTACTTCTGAGCTAGTCACCATTTAGGGGTTTGTGCATTACTGCTTTTGCCCTTGCAAGAAATTCCAACACATTATAATTCCATAAATTGTTCAGATTTTGCTTAAAGATAGTTCCAAACAATATGTCCTCCATGAGCCCGTTTGGAATCCTACTAGTTGATGCGCTAGGCTTATAGTATGTGAACATGGAGTGGAATAACTGGGTTGCAACTCTCAATTCCTCATTTGAGATTGCACTAAACAATATTCCATCATTGTTCAAGCCTCCTATTTTTTCATTCCACCTAGCTACTGCCATCGTGGCTGTGCCTCTGATCTCCCATGTGTCAAAGGTGGGACAATTCTAACTGTGCATTTTGTGGTTTTTTGTAGATGAATAAAAGAAATAAATGGCACATATGTACACACGATAGCTATGTACAAGGTGGATGCTACATTACAAGGTTTACAAGAGCCAATGGTAGAACTCAGGGTTAGATTCCAATGTTGTGTAATGATCCATGTCATGTGGGTGTATGCCAACATGCATTATGTAGGTGAGGATGTCCATCACGAAGTCTCTCGAGTTCATCTTGCTATAGTGATGTGAAGCTCCTCCTCACATTGAGAATTCTATTGAGGTAGGGGTGGAGCATGACGTTCTCCTCAAGCAATCTTTTGTGGGTCATTCTAAGGACATGGAATGAGCTAGTGGTAGTATAAGTTGGATTGTATTTTGATGTCTTGATGGCGTGGCATTACTCAACATTGGTCATGATTGGGCACCCAATGCACTCATGCTACACATGCAATGTGAACCACTTTTGTAGAAATCCAAACTCGAATGCAACTAGTTGATCCAAGTGTGCAAGGTGATTAGGAGTGATCGTGACATGGCTACACTTTAAAGAGGTGATGAGATGGTCGTTAAGAGATTTTTCATACAAAATTTGCATGGCAATCAGCTCATTAGTGATTGAGGGAGCCTTTCTAATAATAGATTTGAATTCTTACCATAAGAAAGGTAGGGAAGTGATGGCTTGAGCCATGGCCTCATCCAAGAGGCCAAGGTCTAGCTAGTCATAGCTATGGACAAATAGGGTGAAGGTGTCATCCAAGTTTTGGATGCACAAAACTATGTCTTCACATGTGTCAAAAGCCAAGTTAGTAGCAAGTGCTACAATGCATGGCTACTCGTAGAAAGGTTCAACTTGGGTGGAGGAGTTGGCTTTGTTTGGCTATGCTCATTGACATGACTGGACATGGTGGGAAAGTTGCCATGTTGAGCTATAGTGGTGGCATTATTAGAGATGGTTTAGGAAATCTATGGTTCCTGGTTGGTCAATATCGAGGGGATGGCATCAACAATCATAAGAGTCATATGCCCTCATTGGCCTTTTGTGGAGGTAGTGAGCCATGTGGGTCTTGTGATGGCACATGAAGGTCTCTTTTGTGGTCTATTTGGTGGCCACAAGCAAAAGAGGACTCAAATTGTGGGTCTTCTATTAGTCTTTGCTTGTAAATTCTCCAACCTAGGCTAGTTATTGGGCCTAGAGGGTAAGGGAGACATTTTGTGCCTATAGATTAGCTAGGGTTTAGATGCCTTGGGTGGCTTGCGATCGTTAGTAGGTTTGCAGAGGTAGGGTGGTGGAGACAGGGATGGAGCTAGTCGATTATGGGAAGCAGTGATACGTAAGAGTTTGGGCAACCAAATCCAAGAGTTGCCTTCATAATAGCCTTGTGCTTGTAACAAGCATTTGGGGATCCACCTAATTTGGTTATGGCTACAATGCAAATGTCTCCTATGTGTGGGATTTCTCTTGGGGGTTTGTGGCCATTGTACTTGAGGTTGGTCCATAGCCTTACAATTCATTTTCGAGATCCATCTTTGTGGTTTGGTTTGCAAAGCCACATCTTTTATTCCATTTGCACAAGCAAGCTTGCTCTCACTATTTGGCATTGTTCTTTGTGCATTTAAAGCAATTGCTTGATCAAGTCATGGTTCTTTTTTGTGGAGGTCATATCAAGTAAGGGTTTCATCATTGGTGGTTGCATACCCTTGAAAAAGTTGTGATGATCCATAGGTTGAGTAATTCCAGATGTATGCATTGAGTTTCAAAATCAACTAGACACTTGGTATGTCTTTTAAATGGACATCCCAATAATGTTTCATTTCCTACCCCTTCCATATTAGGCAGTATGTAGAAGATGGTTGGCAAGCTCTCAGTCTCAATAGTTGACATCACTTTGCATTTTCCTAACAATGTGTAAGGTGTGCCTCCATATGGGTTTACTTTGGTAGTAGTTGAAATCAACATGGGTTGACCCAAACTAGTTGGTCTAGTCAATGTAGTTCATGACATTACATCTTATGCCTTCATCGACAAGGGTATCAACTGTATGTTCTTTTCTAGCTATCAAATTGACCCTCAAATAAGTTGTTGGAATATGTTTCCTTGTCTTATAGAATCAAGTTCAGTAATCATGACAAAAAAATGGCAATCAATGGTAGTGCTATTGGGGGTTCATGTAGTGGATGCACTAGTGGATAATATTCTTTAATTCAACTATTGTTAAAAAAACCTATATCTTCACTGTCAAGCATCTCTAGTTCCACACTGCTAGTTCTGCTGATTGCATATATTGAGAATGGATCTAGACTCCTAAATTTGTTTTTTTGATTATGCCCCTTGATGGAGTACAATAGCACAAGGTCACCCTTTTTGAAGTCTCGTTGTTTGACATGTTTGTCAAACCAAGCCTTTCGGTGTGCTTTTTCTAAGATAAGGGCATGTGTTGCCAAGATTCCAGTTTCAAACAATCATTCTAGTTCTAGCAAGCACTTGGTCCAAGTCTCTCATCAGTCCCATCTTTCATGCACAGCTACTCACAAGCTTGGAACAAAAAACTCAACAAGAAGCATTATGTTGGTCTTGTATGTCAACTTCAATGGGGTCGGACCAATTGCAGTCTTGTAGACTATTTGATACGCCCATACTGCAGCCATGAGCTTATTGTCCCAATAACTTTGAGAAGCTGAGATTGTCATAGTTAGTACATTGATTAGGATTTTATTGGTGGCTTTAGCCTCTGGCCATTTGGCTTACGAGTAACAAGGTGAGGATTTTCTATGTGTGATCAAGAACATGGTCAATACATGTGTAATCATCTCATTGATGAAGTGCATGGCCTGATCACTTACAATTTCAATTGGGTAGCCAAACTGAGAGATCACTTACTCCCACAAGAAATTGGCTATAGTTTGTGCATTGTTTTTGTACGTGGCCCTAGCTTTTGTGCACTTGGTCAGGTAATCTATTGTAATAATTATATACCTCGCCTAGGAATATTGTGCTACAAGGCTTATGGGTCCGAAAAAGTCTATTCCCCACTTTTCAAAGGATTCTCAGTGAGTTCGATATTGTCCTTATTAATGGGTACCTTTGTACATTTGCATTAATCGTAGCGCTTCACAAAATTTATAGCATCACAAAATAGGGTGGGCCACCATAACTGAGATTGCAAAACCTTGTGGACCATGGAGTTTCTATTGAAATGACCCCTCACAATTCCTGCATGTGCTTCAGCTAAAACTTCATGCATCTCATGCTCACAAATGCAACAACTCAGTAGGCCATCTAGGCCCAATCAATATAATTGTCCAACAATTAATTGATAGGGTTGCACTTTGATTATGAGGCGGTGAAGTCAAGCCTTTTCTATTGGGAGATTAGGTATCCCTTTCTCCAAAATTTCCACAATGTTGTTAGCCCAATAGAGTGAGGTCTACTTTAAGAGATCCTCTGCTCCTAAGACTTTGAACAAATGTGCATCATGCAGGCCATCATCCATGCCTCCTTTTGTGGGCTCTCCATTGGGTACACATGACAAGTGGTCAATTGTGTAGTTCTACTTCCCTTTTTGTACTATGACAAACAAATCAAATTCTAGAAGTTGTAGCAACCATTGGGCTATATGTCTTATAGCACATGGTTTGTTGACAAGGTACAACAAAGCATGATGGTTCACAAAGAAAGTGAATGGAGCTCCTACCAAATAATGTCAAAAATTTTCAATAGCAACAACATTGTTAGCTCCTCCCTCTCTGTCATGGAGTAATTTATCTCAATATCTATGAACTTGCTAGGCTAGCACAACATCTCTCCCATAATGAAATTCGAGGCATCAATGTGCACATGGAAGGTTATGTTCTAGTTTGGGGATTGAAGGATAGGTGCTAATGTTAGAGCCTTTTTAAGTGCCTCATAGACATGTTGGCATTCTTCAATCCACTAGAACATGATCAATAGCATGTACAAGGGCTAAGTGATTAGGGAAAAATTCAAGACAAACCATTGATAATATCTCGTGTGCTTGAGGAAGCATTAAGATCCCTTGTAGTTCATTGGGGGTGGCAAATCCACAATAACCCTAACCTTTGAGAAGTTTATTGCAACGCCATTCTTTGATACCATACGTCTTAAGATGCATCCATGTTTTACCCAAAATTGGCATTTCAAGAGGTTCAGAGACAAACCACATTGCCTACAACGTTCAAAGACCCCCCTCTATTTTTCCAAATGTTATGCCTAGTTAGTGTGGATGTAGAGGTCATCTACAAACACTTCCAAGCACTTATAGGGCATGTCCTTGATTATTGTGTACATCAGTTGTTGCCGTCGTTGAAAGGTGGTAGGGGTGTTTGTCAACCCAAATGGCATAACAATGCGAATACTCCCCCTCAATGGTGAATGTCATTTTGTACTTGTCATCTAGGTGGACTTGGACTTGATTATAGTCGGAGAACCCATCTAGGAAACTATAGGCATCTTTTCCTACAACTTTCTCTAGCATATGCTTTGTGTATGGTAGGGAGTAGTTGTCTTATTTTGTGGCTGCATTGATTTTTTTGTAATTGGCACATGCTATGATCTTGTCATTTTTCTTCAACACTATTCACTATTGGTGACACCTAGTCCATGTGCTCAATCTCATAAATGAATCTAACATTTAGTAACTTATCAATTTTCTCTTGTCTACATGTGCATGCTTGGGATTCATGGCATATGGTCTTTGTTTCACTGGCACTGCTTCTTGCACCATGGGAATATTGTGAGTGACAATGTTGGGGTCTACTCCTTTGAGCTCCTTGAGTGACCAAGTGAACACATCCTTGAACTCTCGTCGTAAGAGGGTTATGAGATTAGTCTCCTTGTCATTGTTTAGGTAATCCACAATGAACACAAGTCAAGGTTTCTCACCTTTTGCCACTAGGTCAACTTCCTTAACCTTTGTTGGACCTTCCATCAGTTCACTAGCCTTCCCTTGCCATTTAGCTCCCAACAACACCACTGTTATATCTCCCTCTTTGAATTTGGTGAAGTGTTTCGGGGGGAGATTGTGCAGTTTCTTTTACTTCTCAACATCATAATTTGTCCCATTATTCCTCCTCTCTTCCTTCAATTATTTTGTATCACATGTGGATTGGAAGATCCCCCTTGGTACATTAAGTTTTAAGGGGTGACGAAATTTCTAGATCGTGATCAAAGTTGATTTCGACTCAAAGTTAAACTCATAGCCTTCACTAGAAAAGGGTATTTCTTCAAGTGGCCATCGCTCTAAGGCAATTCCAACCTTATAGTATAGCATCATCAAATCAACTTGGTTGAGCCTTGTTCGCTCAAAGTCTAATACTCCTAGATATTCCCCAACTAAATATGATCATAATTCATTATGACTATTCCATTGACATCATAATCTGCCCTGTAGTTCCTCCTCTCTTCCTTCAATTATTTTGCACCACACGTGGACTAGAAGATCCCCCTTGGTACATTAAGTTTTAAGGGGTGACGAAATTTCTAGATCGTGATCAAAGTTGATTTCTGACTCAAAGTTAAACTTGTAGCCTTCGATGAATGAGGTTGTTTCTTCAAGTGGCCATTGCTCTAAGGTAGTTCCAACCTCATAGTATAGCATCACCAAATCAACTTGGTTGAGCCTTGCTTGCTCAAAGTCTAATACTCCTAGATATTCTAACTAAATACGATCACAATTCATTTTGACTATTGCATCGACAAGCAATACTAGGGGTTTCATAGTTTTAGAGTCAATGATAATTTGCTCAATTCTATGTCTCTCAATGTCATAGTTAATTCTTTCAAGCTTTAGGGGTGTGGTTTCATCCCCTAATTCACAATTTGTGTAGGTGCTCTCTATATCTTTTTCATCAAAGAGTTCATCATCGGTGGCTGCTTCTTTATCAATGGTTTCATTCTTCTCAAGGAGAGCCAATTGTATAGCAGATTCAGGTTGTGTACCTTCTTCCGATTCCACCATCAGGCTTCCAAAAGGTCCTCAAGAAATTTGAGATTTGTATTGGGATAACTCTATAACCTTTCTTTGAGATATTCTAGGATTTTCATTAACTCCAATTTGTTTGCATGCACATGATAGGTCATGCTGGCTACTAGTTCAACACTTTTAGACATCGTGAAATTTGGGACCTAGCAAAAGTCAATCCCTTATAGCATCGGTGGTTCCTTTCTGCTCAGCATGTCTACTCAGTTTGATTGTGGCGTGCTTATACTTATCTGCATCATTTGAGAAGGGCAAATCAGTCATTGCTAGTATATGCATCCAATCTCGCTCATTGTCAAGGCAAGGGATATACTTTATGATAGGTCTATATCTTGGTATAGTCTTTGCATCCCCTCCAAGCAGTGCAGAGATAGCGTCCAAGTCGGCGAGTGAAGTCTTCCAAGTGTCCATCTCTATTCTAATTGCTTCTGAGCAATCGCCAAGAAGCATCAACCCATTTCCCCAATCCTCGATCACTCTAGCATTGCGCATCCATGGATGTCCCAATAGGATATCATAGTCTATCTCTTTCATGACTATGAAGCTCACAAAGAATTGGATCCATGAAATCTTGGGAGGCCAATCCTTCAACTCTCCAAATGGTCTACTTTCATTCCATTAGCTAATGTAACATTAAATTGTGTTGTTTCTACCAATAGATTACCCAAGCCTGCAAGTCTACTTGACTTAGAAAACTAACCCATGCTCCGGTGTCAATGATTCCCTTTTGTGTTGCATTGCCTAGCACATGTGTAGGATTGCATGCATTTCTATTCCCTCCCAAAATGCATTCACTTGTAGGGTTCTTAACACCAAGTTTAGAGTTAGGCTTGGTATGTGTGTGTCTGCATCTTGGCTTGGCAAGATGGCTATGTTTGGTTGATTAGGTCCCTCAATCCATCTTTTCAAAGCTTCCCATAGTGCTAGGCTTTGCTTAAGCAACTACCCTAGTGGTAAGAACACTAGGGTTGAGGTGATTGTGACGAGTAAGTTGCCCACAAATCTTCTTACTTTGAATCTCTTAGAAGATTACTGCCAATGGTCATGAGTAGGCTACCTTGTTGTGGTAGTCTCGTTTTGTCCTTGTGGACTTGGCATTTGCAGTGTCATATTATCCTTTGTCCCCATGGATGTAGGAGAACCAAGTAGACTCACACTCAACAGTTCATTGATATCATACTTGATGATGTGTTTTGCATCCATTAGGTGTGCCTACACTTCTCTTACCTAGTCCCTAACCTTACCCACAATCTCTCATTGGTGCTTGGGATTGGGATACTCTCCAACTCATGCACTTCCTTTCTATCTCATTTTTGGAGTGGATATTTTGACTTCTGCATCAGTAACATACTTCCCTTTGGTGAGTGTGGTGGCACTATCTATTTTTAGCATAAGTTTGGCTTCTACTTTTTTCTTTCTTCTTTTTCAAAATTTCTTCCCTATGGACGTTGTGCCCAAGTTGCTAGGTCTAGGTAATGAAACTCCAACTTGCTTGGCTTGATTTCATGTCATGAGGTTTAAGGGAATTAGGGTGGCATCATCATCTAGTGTTTCAATGCCAAAGAGTCCTAACAACATAGATGGCACAATCACTGAGCTCATGGAAGGTTTTTGCCTAGGGCAGTTAGCATGTAAGTGTGTGACACCACATCCAAGACATCTCAAATCAACTTTATCATTGTCAGCTTGCTCTTTCTTGGGACATTGTGATGAAATATGTCTAGGATGAGCCAACAGGTGAAAGGATCTCGGCTTCCCCTCAGCTTCCTGGACTTCTATCTTGTCCCTTGCCCAAAGCCATAGCCATCACTAGTCTATAATCTATCAAGACTAGATTTCCCTCCTCATCATAGGTGATGTAAGGATTCACACATGTTTAATGGTTCTTCTAGACAAAGTACACTAGGGCACCATAACTAGCACTAGTTTGTAATCCATCAAGACTAGATTGCCCTCCTCATCATAGGTGACATAAGGGATTCACATGTTTCCTCATTTAATGGTTCTTCCACAAAGTACACTAGGGAGACACTTAGTGGATGGGTTATGATGGGTCTAGATGGTCTAGGTATTCCTATCAAATTAATATCAACCCTAGGGACTATTGCTCTTTGCTCATTAGGTGCTAGCAAGGCCAATGGAGCTCCTCTTCCAAAATTAAATTGCTTGTTCCCAGGATAGAATGGTTGTGGGTGGGGTTTTTGATAAGGCAACCTCCTTGGAAAGTGGCAATGTAATGCTTTGTACCCATACCTACCATAATTCATGTAAGTGCATGGCTTAGGGTCAACTCATTCAGTTGGAAGGTGATTTCCACGGCAACAGATGCATTGTACATGAGGTTTGCAAGTCTTTAGATTGCCTCTTTGTAATACTTCCACTCAATTAAAAGTCAGTTGGTTAGTTAGTCAATTAATAAGTTAGTAAGGTTACTGACTAAAGTAAAAACTAACTAGCCTTAATAACTAAAAATTTTTATTTAATTAAAAATATT
The DNA here is from genome assembly GCF_053477565.2 of Lygodium microphyllum. NCBI lineage: Eukaryota > Viridiplantae > Streptophyta > Polypodiopsida > Schizaeales > Lygodiaceae > Lygodium > Lygodium microphyllum. The sequence continues at coordinate 74,024,552 of NC_141147.1, read as the reverse complement.
TGAAAAAAGTCAGAGAGTCATAACTTGACATTTTTCTCGAATTGACAAGGATTGTAGCCACCCATCATGGAAGTTACCACCACATGATTGAGAGTTATGAGCCATATTAGTCATTAGTGTTAATGCGTATAGTATGAATGGTCCAAAAATATTAGATTTTTAGAAAAAACTAGCATATTTTAGATATTATTTATTGTGAATATCCTAAAAAGATATGAAATTTCTAGAACACAATGTCATGTAAAAAAAAGCAAGTAGTTTTTTTCAGCTTATTTTGGAAATTTAATTAAAAAAAGAAGTTTTTGCGAAATTGCATGCATCATGATTGCAGTTTACAGGCAAAAAACGTCACTTTGAATAGGGAGAAGAGAAAGGAGTGATTAGAAAGATTTCTAATCAAGTGTCAAGTGTCTTGGAGTTTTACCCCCCTTTTGGAGCCAAGGGAACTATCTGATTTGTGATTTGAGCATCAGATTGCATGTTAGAAGTTTCAAATCACTAATTTTTCCAAGATCCCCTCCACAAAGAGCTCTTCTTCTCAGCCACAACATTTCTTCTCTAATTCAACTATAAATATAAGGCATGGGGAGCAGTTTAGAGAAGAACAAGGAGACCCCAAGAGAGAGAGAGAGAGAGAGAGAGAGAGAGAGAGAGAGAGAGAGAGAGAGAGAGAGAGAGAGAGAGAGAGAGAGAGAGAGAGAGAGAGAGAGAGAGAGAGAGAGAGAGAGAGAGGGGAGGGGGAGGGAGAGGGAGAGGGAGAGGGAGAGAGAGAGGGAGAGGGGGAGAGAGAGAGAGAGAGAGAGAGAGAGAGAGAGAGAGAGAGAGAGAGAGAGAGAGAGAGAGAGAGAGAGAGAGAGAAGTTACCCCGAGAGGCTGTGAGGGAGAGAGTTAGCTCGATTCCCCCTATCTCGATTAAGCCATCTTCTCTTGTGCTCTCCCATCTCAAATTAATTCCTCCTTCTTTATCTCTCGAATCCACTTGCGAACGATGGCTCCAAAGCAATGGGGTGGAAGGACCATGGGAACCACTGCAACCACAGTGAAGGAACGGGTAGTATTGCTAGAGATACGGGAGTGCCCGAGGTTGCCAGAGTTGCCACTACCACAACGGAATATCGGGTGTGATGAATGCGAGTGCGGGCAAAGATGAGATTCCCAATGTTGTCGTGCCAAACTAGGTTATTCCCTACTAGGTTATTATTTTTCCACATAAAATAATTACATAAAATATTAGTTTCTATATTTTACACTTACACGAATTGACAATTTTATCTAGAAAGCATACTAGTACACGCACAAACAATTAATCACTATGATTCGTAGTTAGATTAAGTGAGATTCGAAATCATGGAATCATGATGGAAAGAGTTACAAGAGGTTATTGCACATATGACTTTATGCGCACTCGAGTTTAGTAAAATAACTTGATATGATTATTGTCGCTTATAAAAGGTGAAACTCTATTTAAAGGATCTGTAAGCCATCTCGTTAAGTTATTGGCACAATATATTTCTTTAAGAAATTTCACTTATGTTGGGTAAGATAGCATAAACAGGAAATTCATGCCTTGCTTAACATGTGGTAAGAGATGTACTCAACACTTCTTTATGGGGAGGAGAATCCTCATTAGAACGTAAGGTTACCTTAGGATAAGGTCTACCTTGGTTGTGAAGCTGTGAATTGCACGATGATGTGATTGTCATTACATCATTTGATATAAATTTGAAAGGTGTTGGGGGTAAAGGTGCCTCCGCCTAGCCGCCCGTGTATTACTACACTGACAGTCACCGCCATTGCACACTGCAGGTGGCGGGCGCTCGTCACCATCACTTTATTCTTTATTCTTTTAGTGACAATTTGAATAAAGGAAGGCCCGGTCACACATTGTGACTGTTGGAGTTCCCATTTCTTGTCTCTGTCTTTCTTGATCTTGCTCTCCCGCCATAGCTCTCGAGTGCAAGCTTTGATCCTTTTCACCTTTCAACTGGTATCAGAGCACAGCTTCCCGGCTCTTGAGCTTGGCTCGTGGCATTCTCAGCTTCCCATTGACTTCCCACTTGCATTGGGTCTCCTTCTCGGCAGCCATAGCTCATTCTCTTGAGCTCCCGTCACTCCCCACCTTCCCGAGTTTCTTCTCGGCCTATTGAGGCACCATCAGGGCATTGACATTGAGGTATTGCTTCATTATTTCAGAGTTTTACTTCAGTCCACAGGTCTAGGTAAACAGGGTTTTCACAAGTTGTGGGCAACCATAGCTCACACCTCTTGGAGCTCCCTTCACATGGATCTTGCTTCCAGCCTATCAAGGCTTGCTGAGGCTTGGTGTAGGCCTTCTTTGGCCCCCATTTGTGCCCCCTTTGGGCCCCATTGTTGACACGTGGAACAGCAGACCCCCCAACCAACTCACTTTTTTTTGCACCTGTTTCAAAATCTGGACCAAAAATCAATCTTTTTGTCATATCTCGAGCATTCAGAATTCGATTCAGGCAAGGTAAGAGTCTAAGTTGGGGTTTTAGCACGCTTCGGACGCGATGGTGATGTCAAATTTTCCAAATTTTGATGACAAAATATTCTGCAACAGATTTTAGGTCTGAGACAGCATGTATTTATATGCCTATGGCTTATGTGATGCTTCTACTGATGTTGATTGATTGGGGGATTGAAGCTACATGTAATGCTATGATTTTGGCCTGATTATAGGACTGGAAATACTCAGTTTATAACAGTAAACGCATGTTGAATGCTCTTGGGATGAAGCTATCTTTCATGCTTTGACATATGCCTATTGGTTCCGGATGTATGTCTTGGGTTATGCTATGATGTATTGATCATCAACGGACGACTTCGAGCTTGTCATTGGATCCAGATGCTTTTGGAAGCTTGAGCTTATTTCAGCCCGCACTTATTGACTTTGGTTTATGCTTGACAGTGTTTAGTGCTTTGACAGTTACATGCTCTTTGGGTACATGCTTACCCGATGCCTACGGCTTGATGCATTTGTCTTAGCACAGTGTACCATGTACTTGTTGAGCTTCAGTACTCTCTGAAGACTTGGCTTGGATTCTCATTTGCTATTTTGGAATTTTGTATTGGATGTTACTTTGGTTGTCAGAAATATTTATTGAGATGTATGCCTTGCTCATGGATGCTACCTACAGTTTCTTTGTAGCCGTCATGCTCTTGGGATGCTATTGAGGCATTGTCTTGGTTACTTGTATTTGGTACTCTGACTTGGTTTGATTGAGCTGTTGAGCTCATTTATCTGCCTCCTATGCCAGTGGAAGCATCTTGTATGGTTGACCGACATTGAGCAGGAGGTTTATGCTATTTTGAGCATTTTGCAGACACTTGAGACTTTGGGATCTCTTACACTTAAATATTGCATGGTTCATACACTGATATCTTGGAGTTGCTTTTGACCTGAGCTTGGGCTTTGCACTCTTGTGAGTATACATCTACTGGTGTCAGGTCTTGCCAGTGTTATGTATACTTTGCCCTATTGTCCAGGGAGTATGCCTACTCATTGATGGATGCTTTGGTGACATGTTTGGGTGTTTGCTCAGGGTCTTGATGACTGCTTGGTGCTGATTTATGTCCGTTTATGGCTGATCATGTCTTGACTGTCATTTCTTGACTTGGTGCAGTAATTTGGTCAGCAATTGCTTCTCACAGTACCCTACTGTCATTTATTACAACAAGCATATAACTCCAAACCGACATGGTTTTTTCATGCTGAAATATTTTGAAATGATGTACTTTCACTAGTACTTGGTGGGCAGCAGCTTTGGTTACACTTTTCTCGCCATTTTCTCTCGATTTTGGTGATTTTTTGGTCATTTTCTACAGTAAACAACAAGCAGTTTTGAACTGTTTACAGTCTTCCAACCTGCATTATGGCGAGTTCGTCCACTGATCATGCTATTTTCAACATCACTAAGCTTGATGGTACGAATTACTCTTATTGAAAGAGCCAGATTTGACAGGTGTTGGTGCAGAAATCGCAGATCAAACCATTGAGATTGAGCGGGCATCTGCCTGCAATTATGCCAGATGAGGAATGGCTTGAACTTGATGAGTTATGCAAGTCCACTATTGTATTATCTCTCACAGAACAGGTTCATTACAATGTATTTTAGAACAGAGTGCATGGCAGTTGTGGGATAAAATCAAGAATCTCTATGACAAGAAAAGTCCCGCGAGTTAGATGTATTGAGATTGAAGCAGCTTATGGATTTGCGCATGAAGGAGAATGTGACTATGTTTGCTCACTTGAGCCAGTTCCATGCTATACTCAAGAACTTGACTTTGAAGGACATCACTTTTGTAGAGGATGTCACTCCTCTTTTCTTGCTTGGTACTCTTAATGAGTCATGGGATGTATTCCGCACTGCATTATGTGCCTCTACTGCTACCTTAAAATTATCTGATGTTGAGAGTGCTCTTCTGCAAGAAGAGGTTAACCATAAGAATTTGGATGCCTCTCGTGTGTTGCATGCTATGACAGTTAGAGGTAGGAATATGGATATGGAAAGCATAGCAGTGGCAGTGGTCGTGGACGGGATTCTTAGAAATCTCGGTCCAAGTCTCGTGGGAAGTCATGTAGCAAATCCCGTGGCAGGAATGTAGATGTTACTTGTCACCATTGTGGGAAAAAGGGCCATATCAGGCCACAATGCCATAAACTGTGCAAAAAGGCACAAAGATAAGGGGAAAGACAAAGTGCACGATAAGTCTTCTGATCGTAGCATAGTGCCTACAAAGTCCAGTGTTAAAATTGAAGATATCAATGTTATGCAGCCTGAGGATGTTGATGATGATGATTATATCCTTGCAGCTTCTTCTAGTGCTTCGTAGATGACAGAGATACACTCTATGTATACACAATGTTGGCTCTTGGACTCAGGTGCGTCCTTTCATGTGACACCTTACCGAGAGTGGTTTCATTCATACCGTACTATTTCGGGTTCTGTGCGCTTGGATGATGACAGCTCTCTTGACATTATGGGCATTGGTGATATTAGGCTGCAGTTTCCTTCTGGTAGCAGTTTTGTTATGCAGGATGTATGTTATGTACCTGCTTTGACACGCAGTCTCCTATCAGCTATGGACAGCTTGATAACGCAGGTTATCATGTATCTTTTGGAGACTCTGCATGGAAGATCACTCATGGTAGACTTGTGATTGCGAGAGGTGCCAAGGCTGGCAGCCTCTATCCCTTGATTGTATCCGCTTCTTCCCTTGATCATGTTTTGTCTATGGGCTCTATCCCACATGTATCTCTTTGGCATGCTCGTTTGGGCCATATGTCTTTGAAGAGAATGAAAATGCTTTCTGGTTTGTAGTACTTACCACCCCTTGATTATGCATGTTTTGATTCATGTGAGCATTGTCTTTATGGCAGGCAAACTAGGTCTACGCATAAGAAGTCTGGTAGGCCACGCATGAGTGAGCCCTTGGCATTGGTACATTTGGATGTCTATGGGCCCATGCCTTGTCAGTCTATGGGTGGTGCAAAGTATTTTGTTACGTTCATAGATGATTTTTCACGAAAAGTTTGGGCTTATCCCATTAAGATGAAATCTGATGTCGTGGTTGTGTTTCAAAGATGGCTTGCATTAGGTGAGAGCCAATCTGGGTATAGGCTAAAATGTCTAAGAACAAATAATGGGGGTGAGTATGTCTCACGTGCTTTTGAGCAGTTATGTGATGAGAGAGGTATTAAGTGTCAATTGACCGCCCCCTACACCCCCCCAGAATGGTTTGGCTGAGTGGATGAATAGAACCATCTAGGAGCGTGTACACAATATGCTTAGCCATGCAGGCCTACCACAGAGCTTTTGGGCTGAGGCAGTTAGTACAGCTGTGCATGTCATAAACAGATCACCTTCTAGTGGTTTGGATTTTCAGGTTGCAGAGGAGGTATGGATTGGAAAACCTCCCTCTTATGCGCATCTCCGTGTCTTTGGATGTGAGACATTTTGCCATGTGCCCAGGGACAAGAGAAGTAAGCTAGATCCTAAGAGTGTCAAATGCATTTTCCTTGGTCATGGGGATGCAGGCAAGATGGGTTACCGTCTCTAGGACCCGCAAGTGCAGAAAGTCATATGCAGTCATGATGTAGTCTTCCATGAAGACAAGATACATAGGCACCCTGAGAGAGTTGTTGAGATCTACAGGGTCATATTTTAGGAGGAGCCGAGAGCTCCCGCACAGCCAGTTGGACAGCCTACAGCTAGGCAAGCAGCAGAGCCTGCCGTGAGACGGTCTACTAGAGACAGCCAGTTGGACAGCCTACAGCTGCAGCAGAGCAGATGGTCATGGTCAAGGTGTTGGACAGGCAGCAGAGCCTGCCGTGAGATGGTCTACTAGAGACAGACATCCACTTGATAGATCAGCCCCCTCGATGCATTATGTCTTGATTACAGATGCAGGGGAGCCTTTCACCTATGATGAGGCTATGCGCAGGGGTGACAGTCACTCCTGGGAGAGGGCTATGTAGTCTGAGATAGACTCCTTGCATAAGAATGAGACTTGGGATTTGGTTTCCTTGCCTGAGGGCAAGAAGGCTTTGCCATGCAAGTGGGTGTACAAGCTGAAAAGTACCCCTGGATACCCCAAGTCGGCATACAAGGCTAGACTGGTAGCAAAGGGTTTTAAGCAGGAGCATGGTGTGGACTTTGATGAGGTCTTTTCTCCTGTGGTTAAGATGACCACCCTACACTTAGTCTTGGCTTTGGTTGCTTAGCTTGACTTGGATTTATACCAGATGGATGTCAAGATGACTTTTTTACATGGGGACTTTGCTTTATCTTGGATTGATTTTGCCTACACTTTGCTAAGAGATAAAAGATCCAATGTAGCATATAGAATTTGCAATTAAGAGGATTATAGAAGAGGCAAAAAGACATAGCCGCACACAAGCTAGAAGAAGGAGAGAATATGACGGGGCAATGAAATTTAGAGCTAGACTATTGGAAAGCATAAGGGAATGCCCATATGATTAGTATGTAGTCTAGCTCCTCCAACATGTAGAGGACTTCTCGAAAATGGAGGATTTGAAGAGGGTTGAAGCTATTCAAACCCAACTTAGAGGAGATTACTACATAGAGAAGGATTCTCCTTCCCCCGTATTCTTCAGGTCACTTTAGGTCACATGGAGAAGGATTACTACAAAGCACAACATGGTTTTATTTGGGAAGAAAAATACAAGATGCAATACTTAATGTTATGTTTGCTATGGAACATGTTATAGAGACAAGAAGAGATTTTGTTATGATAAATATGCTTGATAAAGCTTATGATAGGCTTAGGTGGGACCTTCTCTTGACAATGCTAGAAAAAATGGGGCTGGGAGATAGATTTGTCAAATGATAGAGACTTTGTTCTCATATGTATCAAAAAAAGTAGGTGAAATGGGTTTATCTCACACGCATTTAATTTGCAGAGGCCTATAAGACAAGGTTGTCCTCTCGTTCCTTTGTTATTTGCAGTGGCTGTAGATCCTTTGGTAATAGCCTTGCATTATAGAGTTGAGAAGGGGACAATTTAGGGTTTCCCTCTCCTAGATGGGAGTCAAATGGTTGCACATCTATTTGTAGATGATAATGCAAACATAGTGAAGATTGAGAAGTAAAATGTAATGAACTTGTTGGAGGTATATGGCCAGTACTTATAGATATCTAGTTCAATTATTAGTAAACCCAAAATTGAAGTGATTTCTTAGATTATGAGAAGTTCTAGATTTGATTCTTGAACTTGTATGCAAGGTGGTCAAAACTGGAGAAGTGCTTGGGTATCTTGGAGCTCCAATTGGATTGGCTATCACTCCTAGGTAGAATATGAATTGGATATTAGGGAAGTTATAACAAAAGAGAGCTAGATTTTAGAAGAGTTCAGTATCCTTTGCAAGTTTGGTGAGGTTGACAATATGTTACTTCTTGCTATCACCTTTGTTGTAGTAGCAACTCCTTTTTGTAGGACACAATGTGCAAGGTTTGACAGGTTGATGAAGAATTTCCTATGGTTTTATGGATCTCAATCATGTTGGCATGCCATTTCTTGGGATGTTGTGACTGAAGACATCAATAATGGTGGTCTAGGGCTAAAAAAAATGTTTGAGAAAGTTAAGAGGTTAGCATTTAAATTGATGCTAAGACTTGAATGCAGGGAGCCATGGGTTATAGTTGCAAGGTGAGCTATCAGGTCGGCAAGAATTAAAGGAAAGAAATGGGATATGTTGGATTGGGTGGGAAGCTAAGATTCTGGTAGAAAATGCAAATGTCTCTTTCCAAGGATATGAAACCATCAAGGAATTATTTCTGTCATGGAGAGAAATTTTGAGGAAACTATTTTGGAATGAGGAGGCACCTAGAAAAGGAAATGCGGCTTTGATACAATGTTTGTGGACTTTCCCTCATGCATTTGAAGATGGGAAGCCCTTTGTAACTACTACTGATGCAAAGAAGTGAAGAAAACTTGTTGAGTTAGGGATACTAAGGTGGAAGGATGTTTGTTGTATTGATGATGAAAATTTATGAATCTAGATATGATTAAAAGAAGATATTTGATTTCTCACCAAGAAGAGGAGTGGATGAGACAAGTGCTACAAAATAAGAAACAGTCATGGCCTCCTTTTGACAAGATAGGGCCCACAAAAGCACGAAGATCCTTGGTTAATCACAAGGGTAAACCAGTATGCAAAATCAAGAAAAGAAGGGACTTCATAGAGAAGAGGCTAGAAATATGTATCAAAGTTCACAATAAATGGAACACTATTTTCCCTTATACCAATGTGGATGCATGGAGAAGGAGGCTAATCAAAGCATGGAAGGCCACTTCAAGCAAGAATATCACATTTTTTCTATGGAAAATTGTTGCTACGAAATTGCTTACTAAAGATAGGTTGGGAAAATGGATGCCTATAGGTACTTACTACCCTTTGTGTCTTTTGTAAAAGGAATCTGTGAAGCATACCTACTGGTCATGCAAGGAGATAATGGTGTTGTGGAAGATGATAAAAGGTGGGTAAAGAATGTTGGGTTGAATGATGGAATCAAGATGAAAACAGTGCTCTTTAGGGTGTAGGGTAGTTTAGATTATAAGACATTACAAATCTAGAATGTAATAAGGGCAGTCACAATGATCCATATGTGGAAAAACAGGAATAGAGTTAGAATGAAAAAGAAGAGGGAATGGACAGTGAATGACTTGTTAGATTTATTAGATATGATTGCTTGGCTATATCTAGTGTACTAAGAAAGAAGTATCAATTTTGCAAGATAGCTTTTAAGCTACTTGGGAAGGTTTGAAAGTTTGGTGGTTTTATGCCTACTTGTAAATACCTAAAAAAAATTCAAGTTATCAATACAAATTCACATTATTAAAAAAACACCATGGGTATTTGAAAATGTGTTTAACATCAATATTAGTGGCTCATAGTGAAAGTAAATTTTCATTGAATTGTATGTGTTTATGCCATATACTTTTAATTTGTTGGTTATTTTGTTTTATAATGTGTAGATACCAAATATCTAGTTGATGATCTCTCAAAGATACCAAAAAGTTTTTTTTTTGCTTGTCTTACCATGTGATCAAGTGCAAAATGACCCATTGCCAAGCATTTGTAACAATGCATCAATTCCAAAACAAGTGAATCAGAGATTCTTCATTACCACATTTGCATCTACCATCCATAATTCCTCTCCTTTTGTTTTCTACCTCATATAACCAACTATCACTTTCCAAATGTGTGCACATGCATGCACTAGAGCATTGCCCTACTTCCCCCCTCCCAAGATCCACAAAGAGAGAGAGAGAGAGAGAGAGAGAGAGAGAGAGAGAGAGAGAGAGAGAGAGAGAGAGAGAGAGAGAGAGAGAGAGAGAGAGAGAGAGAGAGAGAGAGAGAGAGAGAGAGAGAGAGAGAGAGAGAGAGAGAGAGAGAGAGAGAGAGAGAGAGAGAGAGAGAGAGAGAGAGAGAGAGGGGAGGGAGGGAGGGAGGGAGGGAGGGAGAGAGAGAGAGAGAGAGAGAGAGAGGGGGGGAGGGAGGGAGGGAGAGAGAGAGAGAGAGAGAGAGAGAGAGAGAGAGAGAGAGAGAGAGAGAGAGAGAGAGAGAGAGAGAGAGAGAGAGAGAGAGAGAGAGAGAGAGAGAGAGAGAGAGAGAGAGGGGGGGGGAGGGAGGGAGGGAGGGAGGGGGAGAGAGAGAGAGAGAGAGAGAGAGAGAGAGAGAGAGAGAGAGAGAGAGAGAGAGAGAGAGAGAGTTCTTATTTTGTAAACACTGGAGAATATGCCAAAAAGATAAAGAAAGAGAGAAACACTAGCAATGATTATATCACCATGAATTGCCTTGCAAGGTCGATTTGTCTCATTGGAAGCTTTGCCTTAAAGAGAGTTGTTATTACTATAGAGCCTATAGTTTCATTGTAACAACATGTTATGGCGCAGTAATAAAAATCTTGATTAGGGGTATTCGTTGCCACTTCTTATGAAATGAGACTTAACATGGATTACCATTTGCATTTATATTGAATAAACACAAGCAATTATTACTCTTCTCAAATTCTCACTCCATGACTTAAATCTAGCAAGACAGTTAATGTTATCTTTGTTCCCACTTCTTTGTGAAAAAGATGGAGAAAGGAAGACACTAGCAATAATTAAATACATCGCCAGGATTTGTCTTGCAAGACCGGTTTGTCTTCTTGCAATCTTGGCCTTAAGTGAGACACTAGAAATGATTAAGTACATCATCGAGATTTGTCTTGCAAGGTTGATTTGTCTCCTTGCAATCTTGGCCTTAAGAAAGCTACTACTATAGAGCCTATAGTTGTGTTGTAACAACATGTTATGGTGTCATAGTAAAATTCTTGGTTAGGGTATTTGCTACCACTTCTTATGAAATGATACTTAACATGGATTAGCAATGCGCATTTGTATTCGATCAATGCAAGCAATTGTCTCTCATCTCAAAATCTTATTCAAGGAGTTAAATCTAGGAAGACAATTAATGTTATCTTCATTGCCACTTGTTATATGTAATGAGACTTAACATGGTTCACCATGTGCATTTGTTCAACACAGGCAATTATGCCTCATCTCAAATTCTCATTCCAAGGCTTAAATCTAGCAATAAAATTAATGTTATATTCAATCTCACCTCCAGCCACAAGTCTTGCTACATTAGCACCCTCCAAGCTCTAGCATGTAAATGACCTTTCCAACCAAGATTCTAATCGTGCTTATTTTATTTTCAAAATGATCTTTCAAAGATATTTTGAGATCAACATGTTTATTTTTCTATCTAATTTATAGTTCATTTATATAAATAAGAAAAACAATTTTTTTTGATTGTGCATCATTCTCTCATCGTAAATAATAGTGTGATATACAATCAAGCCTTTTACTACTTGCTATTTGTGTTTGGGGTTTCCAAAAGGTACAAATCAACCCGATTGCCAATAATGTTTTACCAAATCCAGTAGTATTGCTATTGCATCCATTTATTAACTTTGATTATTGAGCAAAATGCTAGGATAAATTGAGCAGGAATCCAAAGCTTGTGCCTACCCATTATGTGTAAGCTTCTTGCCCATGAATTAACTTGCAAATTCAAGAAGCTAAATGGTAATAGGAACACTCAAAATGCAAGATCACGGTTGAATGTGTAAAATTTTTTGGTTGATTGTATGCAAAGCCAAAAATAGCTAGGTTATCTAGTAAAGTGTCGGAAACACAATATATCAAACTGTAGCAATATGAACTAAATTTAACATGGCAAGCTTCATACATGGAATAGTTATAAATCTCATCAAAGATGAAGAGAGCACTCATTAACTTATGTTGATGTTGATTTGTGCTTGATTGAATGCTTATACAAGGAGGATAAACATATTTTCAAATATACAAATCCTAAGAGAGAAATAATTGCATAAGTAGAAGAAAACTAGTTAAAGAAGGATGTCTAATACTTCATTGATGAATTGCATATTTTAGGTTTTGAAAGTTTGTGTGATACTAATGCTATAACAAATTATTCAGTTCTATTATATAGACATTGATTCTCATAGCCATATGGCCATAAACATATGATGCTCAACAATGGGTAGTTGTAGGTATAGATGCCTACTCTCATAGCCACATAGCCATAAACATATGATGCCCAACAATGGGTAGCTATAAGTCCTAAATTTTTCTCATATGTAGACTTTTGTCATAGTGTAATGACTATGCATGTCCTAGAAAATCTCTTAGATGAAAATTATCTAGTAGATTTATTAACAATAGCCTTGTAAGAAATAACATCTTTCTACTATCATCAACACTATTTTAGATACAACATCAACGACTCTGATATGAAAACAATCCTCATGTCCTCATGTCTAAAGAACTATGCAAACCTAGTGATAACTTCTTTAATGAGCTTAGATTGAATCAAACCAAATGTAGCTTTATTGATAAAAAAGACAAAGGTAAAAAGCACAAAACCTTTTCAAATAAAAAAATAAGATAATGATAAATATTCAAAAAACACAACCTACATCTTACCACCAAAAGTTGTGTAAGAGACCTCAACATGAAAAATACTAATGTATTGTCACATTGTGTTGTTAGCAATGTTAAGAGCCAAGACTATACTTTGATGTAGACAACCAAATTTATAACATTTTCAAGCAAGATACATGGATTCTAATAATCAGGGACCAAAGAAATGAGGTATAACAAGATACAATATTTGAGCTATAAAAAGGGAAGACAATCTTATTGTATAGTCCATTAAGATTAATGATCAACACAAGCTAGAGAGCCATTTGCAGTTGAAAGCTTGTATTCCAGAAGAAGCTTCACAACATGGCATAATAATACACTATGAAATTACTAGAATTGGATTGGATACGTTACTTCATGTGAGCAATGCCTTAGTATATATGTATGTGACAATACGATGCTTGCTAGAAGAAGATAAGATCAAAAGAAAGAATTTGGAGTAGAAGAAGATAAGGGAGAAAGAATTCAAAGGTCGGCTAGGAGAATGTAAGAGAAAGAAAGAATAGGGAAAGAAATAAGCAAGACCACAATGGAATAACAAGGCATCTTACCTTGCAATACATATTGCAAAAAGGCAAAAAAAAATCATTATAAAAAGCAAGTTGACTCAATAATTAGAGGCTAATCAAATGAAGCAAGACATGAATCTTATTTTGATCATCAAGGTTTTCAATGTACTGGATATTACTAACAAATTGTTTCAATGTTTATTTGATCTACATATAAGTTAGTCAAGAAGTCAATAATTAATGATGATGTTCAACAGAGTTCACTCTATACTAATGAATTGTATTAGTGCAAAAAGCCATATGCTTGAAACAAAACCCCTTGAGAAGCACAAATTGCTCACAATTTTTGGGTCAATGTGTAAGCTTTGTGATGTTGCTTATTTTGATCACACTAGCATAATCTCTCTTTTTAATTATAGATGGACCCCTTGAAAGATTTAGACAAGGAAAGAGATTCAAGAAAGAAAATGGAGAATTTAAGAAATCCTTCTTAGAGCTCATCATGAGAAACATTTTTGTCATCATTGTCAAAGAAGGGCTACCACTTTACTCGTAGATCTTAAAGATGATGGATTATAAATGACCTCTACTTCTCGGAGTGTCTTCTCAAAGTCTTCTTTCTTGATGCTCTAATTTTCATCCAGCTAGTCTATCCCTTTAAGGCTAAGTTGATTACCTCATTGTCTTCCTTCTTGATCTTGTCGATTAGCTTATCCTTCTCACTGATGAAAAGATGGGGGGAGATAGAGGAAGCTTGAGCTCTTGCAAGAAACAAAACACATAGAGTATGCACACAAGATAGGAAATTGGAAACCCTAGCATTTCTTATTTTCTTCTTTTTCTCCACTATAATAGCATACAAGCGGTCCATAGTGTGAACAAGCTAAGTAGAATGATGACTAGGTAGATATCTCATAACTTGGGTATGTGGACTAAGCAATAAAGTATCATTAGAATGATATGCCAATACAGGTACCAACCACATCAGTGATATGAACGTGGAATTAATCATCTAGGTCCATGAGTGTTAGCTTGTATTGAGCTTGATATCTCAACACTCCCCTGTTAAACTCAACTCCATGACTTGTACTCCAAGTAAGCTTAAAAAGTGCTGAACCTTTTTTGTTCCTACATCCTTGGTGAAAATATCTACAAATTGCTCCTTTGCGTTCACATATATGAAATCAATGTCACCTATCAAGACCCACTCTCTAATGAAATGGCAATGAACCTCAATGTTTTTTGCACATGCATGGAATGCTGGGTTCTTCTGTTTGTTCTCTTTATCAAGAAGAGAGTGCTCAATATCTTTAAGTAAGAGACTTGGAACATTACTTAAGGTGGATACAATATTCTCATATGGATCCTTATTTACACTTGCAAGCAGTATAGCTATTGCTTCATCTTCATCAATATTCTTCTTAAGAGTTGCAAGCTGGGTTTTTAGGCTCTTGAAATTGTTAATGTGTATGGTCATGGAAGCACTGTCTTTTATATCCAGTTTATAAAACTGCATAAGTAATTTTACCTTTGAATTCTTTGCTTGGGTACCAAACATCCTGTCAAGTTTCTCCCAAGTAGTTCTAGCATCTCTAATGCCAGAGATATGATGTAGCACATCATCACTTAGTCCCCAGGCAATAATTCCTAGTGCCTTGTTATTCATCTTCTTTCATTCTTTGGTTTTAGATGAAGTTATTGTAAGGATCCTGCTTTCAGAATCTTCTTCCCTATCATCTGCATCACCTTCATCATTTTCAAAGAGATCCCATAGGTCTTTCCTCATGAGGTGGTACATGGTCTTTTCCTTCCAAGCATGGAAACCCTCTCCATTATACTTTGCTATTTGCTCAAGTTCTATCATCATTGTTGATAAGCTTCAATTATTCAGCAAAAGGGTTGTATTTTGATGTGTCAATGGACACAAGTGCAAGGTAATGTGAATGCACACTCTGTAGTATCAAGAGATACTATGTTTGGTCTTTAAGCTTGACTCTTCTTCCTTCTTGATGGTGATGGTTTGATGCTTTGGAGCCCCAAGAGTAACACCAAGGAAAATTATTTTCTACTGCAAGAAAATCTATCTTGTAACATCAACAAGCTTTTATTTCATTCTTTAGAGAACCACAACAAGGAAAACATAAAATCTTCACACAGCATCATAGTAGATATCTCCCACAGATTTGATAGAATCAACCATAATCTTCAACATCTTCACAAAATCCATCAATAGAACAAAGAACATAAAAGAATACACCATTTTTGAATGGAAATCAATCACATAGTATTCATCTTCAATGTCTTCATAGTTTTCTCTCTTAATCTCTCATAGATAGATACATTGTTTTGATAGAATTAGCTATCTCTCTCTCTCTCTCTCTCTCTCTCTCTCTCTCTCTCTCTCTCTCTCAATAGTACATCATCTCCTCACTACAATACCCAAGAATGGCACTTAATAATCCTTCTTAGGTCGTGGATGAACCTCCCAAGAGGTATGGGAGGTATGAAAGGGTACTAGAGCCACTACAGTGTCTCTTCATAGCTCACTACTGTCACTGTCACTTCAGTCTTCTCTTTAGCCTTCAGCAAGCTCCTTCTTCCATTTGTTTTAGCTCTTTTGAACTTATATTCATTCTTTCCAAAAGTTAGAAAAATTTTCCAAAGTCACACATATATTCTACAAAACACTTACAAAAGATCTACAGAACAGAACAGAACAGAACATGAACAAAGCAGAGATAGAGGCTCTACAGAAGGTCATTAGAGAACAATAGATTCTCATAACTCATACTAAAACCATTCCAAACTATCAAAAACTATTCAATAAGATTTCAAAATATTTCAACCTTTATCAATCATCAATCCATGCTTCATACAGAAGAAAACCAGAACAAAACAGAAGCTAAACAGAAGGTATCATAAACAATCAGAACCTCAACAGAACCTATTAGAACATCATGAAGCCTCATATTTCCACTAGAATCATCATGAGCTTCCAAAACATAATCAATATAATCCAAAACACTCTCAAACACTTCCAAAAACAACCAAACATTACTCAAAACCCATAAAAAATCAACCATTCAGACCTCAAAAATAAGAAAAATCAATAAAAAATTCAGTCTTTTTTCACTCTCAACATATCCCCACACTTAGAAAGGAAGCGTCCTCGCGACCTAAGGAAAATAAGAATATAATTTCAGTAAAGAGCTCAATTTGATCTTCTTTAGTATCTTCAATCACCCAAGCACGACCCCAACTTATCATCTATATCTAAGAAAGCATACTACTAAAGGAAAACATTGTTATGCATTAACATATCTTATAAATAATAGAAAGTCATCACAAATTTGTAAAGGATATAAGAGGCTCCTTAGCTTTGCATTATAGGCTTGCCATCCACCATCACCATCCATGTCAATAGTCAAAAAGAGAGCTCTCCAACAAATTATTCAACCAGCACGAACTCATCACATAAAAATTAATACATCACAAACACAAAACAACAATCTGAATGGCACTTTCAAAAAAGTATATCATTAAGAAGCATAGAAGATACATTTAGGGGTATTAGTGAAGATGATCCCTCTTGAAATCTTGATGATTACGAAAGCGATCCATGGATAAAGACTCGGGGAATGGACTTTTGATCGTTTTGGGAAGGCCTATGCATATATGCTAGGTACCAAGCAAAATGGGCTGTCAATCTCACTAAAGGATTGAGAGATTGTGAATATTGTTGGGAAAAATGGAGATAATTTTGGTACGCTTGACTAGCAGTTGTCCAGTCCCTTGGAATTAATGGCCAATTAATCTATGGTCCTGTAAGAGGATCCATTGAGTTCCATGGGCTGTCAATCTCACTAAAGGATTGAGAGATTGTGAATATTGTTGGGAAAAATGGAGATAATTTTGGTACGCTTGACTAGCAGTTGTCCAGTCCCTTGGAATTAATGGCCAATTAATCTATGGTCCTGTAAGAGAATCCATTGAGTTCCATCCTCTTCTTCTTGGAATTTGGTGACCAAATCCTTCATACCCACTAACCAATTGAGGGGGTTGAGAAATAGAAGTGGTAGGAGATGGAAGAGGAATGACTAAAAGAGGATGAAGAGATGGGTAGGCAAAATCATAAAATGAGGAATAAGCTAAAGAAGGATTAGCTAAAAATTTAGGCGAATTAGTTAAGAAAGGTGTTAATTGATAAGCATGAAAAGTAGAAGGTATATGGATAGATAGGGAAGGACAAGGGGAGAAGGGGAAAAGACTCGATCCTCAATGAAAGAACAATAGGTAAAGATTGGAATTTGAGGAGCACCTTGAGGTTGGAAAAGGAGAGGTAAGATGGTTGCTAAGTTGGATTGATAAAGGAAAAAATAAGCATCATAGTGATAGGCCATTTGTTGATAATACAATAAGCTAGGAATAGAGGGACCTAAAATAGATCGTCAATGGTAGGCATCAAAGAAGAATGAATCAAAGGGATGGTTCTTGGAAAGATAAGCTAAAAGATCAACCCTTAGCTGATTAGTGTTCTGCACATGAGTAGAAGCTGTATTCTATCGTTGGTTCACGACTACAAAATCAATCATTGAATCCTCAACTCCAAATGGTTGACATATAAGGCAGCTTGTAAGACCACATTCCCTACATACCATGCAAGATCTACATCATCTGGAATTAACAGATCACCTCGTAGATACATATAAGACAACAACATGGTATCCAAAGTCATAGAATCTTCAAAGACCATACGGACAACTTTTGTTAACAAATCAAAAGACCAGGCGCCACTCCAATCATCATGTGGAAGAGGGAGATCCATCGTTCAGAGCTTAATATAGAATGCCGACTTCTACAGCTGATAGTGGATAAAAAAGGAATGGTCGGGAGGAACATACTCCTAAAATTGCTCAAATGTAGACCATAATAAATCCATCATGGACTGCAATCTTTCCACTTTAGCTTGAAACAATGGACATAATGTGGCATGTCTTTGGAGAACTGCCAAGTCCTGCTGAGAAAAGAAGGAATCATGGGGACACTGGGACTTGGAGGGATGGACCGTGACTGTGCTAGTTGGTTCTTCAACTGTTTAATCTGGAAAGCTTGGGATTCCACTGTATTGTGAGCAATTTGCAAAGCTGACAGTTTCATATCCAGAAGAGTCTTAAACTCTTGAGCTCCTTTGGACATTTTCTCTTTCTCTTCCCAAACTCTAGTGACCTCGGACTGAGCTTCCGCTTACTGAGTTTTCAAAGAAGATATTTCTTCTCTTTGGGTCTCAATCATTTGTGTCTGCTGCTCCATCTGCTTAAACATATTGGAAAGAGTGTCTTTAGCAGAGGCTAGCTCTGTGGTTGCCTTATGCATATGGTCTTTGGATTGCACAATTCTTCATAGAAAAAAGAATATAATTGTTAAACACAAGCTATCACTGAGAGTTCAATAGAACTCTGGATCTCATTATAAAGGAAAGGAATGGCATCCCCTGTCACTAAGCTGTTTAGCAAAGGAACTGATATATTCAAAGAACCCTCTCGATGTGCCCTGAATAAGTTGTTGCATATGAGGTAGGCAGGGAGGTCACTTCCAGAGGTAGTAGGAACTGACACTGAAGGAATGACTGGTGAAATGGTCTCTGCTACACACTTCAAGTGCTTCTGCTGAATGACCAACGGAGGAGGGGAGTCAATATCCTCTATGTCAATAGGTTCTGAATCTTCTAAAGGTGGAGGCAGAGGGATTGGATCAGATGGAGGAGGAGGTAAAAACCCTTCTTAAGGCCTAAATATGTCAGGAAAACATATAAATATGAACCATAGGTTACTTTGGTAACATTCCCTCTAGTCACCTTGATAAAATGTTGGTCCATCTTCGTAAGAAGGTAAGTACTCCAATCAAGGGCAACCCCTTTTAAAACCATCGTGGAGGCTATGAAGAGATCCTTGGACAAATAGTGAGATGGTGTCTTGGCAGGCATGGACCTATCTTGGAGAAATTGATAGACTAGCTTTCAGAGAGAATCAGTGATCATTGAGAAAGACACTCTTGAAGTGTTAATCACCTTCTTGACATTTAGAACCTCTTTAGTCTGCAGCTTGAGGATCTCTTCATTTGAGAATAACTGTCTGGCTGTGACAAAGGGTTCTCCTTTGTAGGGAAGAGACAAAGCCTTCCCTAACCCTCTAGGTGTCAACAAGACCATGGAAGTACCACGAACCAAGCCCAATTTCTTACTGTATGATGCAAGAAACTCATCACAAAGGGCTGGAACATCTGGAATCAGAGAGAGTGGAGTAGCCATAAAAGATGCAAGGCCAGCTTTTGCAGTAGGCTCAAAAGTCAGTAGGAAAGAATAATCCCTACTAACTAATGGAACATACTGAACAAGAGGAGGAGCTTGAGGTGCCATTCAGATGGAATATATACACACACCACACACAGACAATCACAATGAATGCTTGCAAAACAACATAATATCTATAAAAAAGAAATCAACCAGAATAAACACACACAGACGTGACTAACCAATTGACCACCCTAAACAATCCACATTCTAGAAAAATTCGGCATGACCCCTACACATATGCAACCGAAAGCGTCATGCTATGCAACAAGCATGCACCCAAGACCCCGTATCAGGCAGAAAAGAAAACTATAGACCGCACCCGTAATCGTATCATACAATGAAACCAGAATACCTCAATAACCCTCTCAAGACATAACCATGACTTCTATAAGCAATGACAGCTCAAAAGATTGCACATGCCCATCCCACGAAACGTATTGATTGAAAAGGGAAAAAAAGTGGAGTAAGGGAAATAATTTTAGTGAAGGGTTTGTTTTAATAAATTATTAACAATGGTGGAAATTTCATTAGGTTGTAAACCTTAATAAGAAAACGGTGATTCATTTCTAAATTTTTAGTTACAATTTATTAATGTGGAATGGTGCTTTTAACGAATCCCAGACTTTGATACCCAGACTCAGGTCTCTAAATGCATATTCATTGATTAAAAATTAAGTACGTGTTTAGCACTTTTTGTGTAGTGCGTGCACTTGTAACGGCGTGTTTATTTTTATTAAACTTAAATGTGTCTGTAATGCACGAAGTGCGTGCTAAGTGAAAGGCAAGTTTATTTTAATTTATTAGAAAAATGTGATGTTTGGTGCGAGTGCGCGTGCCATGATGGTGTTTAGGATTCATTTTAAGAATTAATCGTCAATTTTGGGGTAGCAAAAAATAAAAAATAGGAAGGAAAAAAGAAAAATACCTGGAAGTGGGTATGTGTGTATGCAATGAAATGGAATGTGTACGTCTCAATCTCAAGATGCAAGTTAGCAGTCCAAAAAGGAAAAAAACCACAAACTGAAAATGATGTGACAAGTCAAGGTAAAGTTAGTGGAGGTATATTTATTTGGTGTGTGTAGTTTATTTTTTTAAATTTTTTTAATTGTGTTTTTGGGTTGTTTAAAAACAACATATATTCTAAAGGTGATATCCGATGTTTGTTTGTTTTTAAAAAAAATGATTAAAATGGGATAAATGGGACACATGAATATATTGTAAATTTTTATGGTGAGGTTTAAGCAGTCCACCATGAGTGAAAACTAGACCATCAAGTATCAACAATGTTTCTAGATTTATCCGGTATTTTTCAGCTTATTTTTGGAATTGAAATTGATTTTTCCATGAATTTAGGTATTGAATTTAGCATTTTTGCCTTAAAATAATAGTTGAACCATTTGATAAAGCAATTTTAGCTTATGAAACATTCTAAAAATATTCAAATAAGTTGGTGGAAATTTTTAAATTTTTTTGGAATTTTTCTTTGATTTTTATTGATTTTTTAATGAATTTGTTCAATTTTCAATGGATTTCGAAGGATTTTTAATATTCGTACTTTGTTTGTAACTAATTTTCCGCATTTTAACCAGGAAAATAAACAAAAAAATTTCCCAATTTGGCAATGAATTGTTCAGATATTTTTTTGTTTTTAAATTGAATTTTTATGATTTTTAAGGAATTTTTAGAATTTTAGGTTTTTTTTTGTTGGGTTTTTAGGTTGTGTTGGTTTGTTTGTTTGTTGTTGTTGTTTTTTTTTTTTTTTTTTTTGGGGTTTTGTTTTTATTTTGGTTTTTGTTTTTGTGTATTTTGTTGTTGTTTTTGTTGTTTTTGTTTTGTTGAAAATGAAAGAAAAGAAAGGCCCGAAAAAAAAGGAATACGCCCCAATCTCGTGCATATGCACAGTGGGGGTAAACAAAATTTGCAGTTACGGGATTGAACATGGCCGGGACGTTGGGACGAAAGGGGTGAAG
This sequence comes from Lygodium microphyllum, assembly GCF_053477565.2. NCBI lineage: Eukaryota > Viridiplantae > Streptophyta > Polypodiopsida > Schizaeales > Lygodiaceae > Lygodium > Lygodium microphyllum. Next base: position 74,003,181 of record NC_141147.1, on the reverse strand, counting down.
AGAACGAGGCGTCTCGAAGCGCGCAAATTCAGAAATGTGTGCGTTAATGCGCGAGGGAAAGCACGCGGGAATACGACAAATAATACACAGACCGTTCATTGGAACACAATGTTGTAAAAAGAAAAACTAGGCTGGAAGGCGAGGGGGAGGGGGAGGCTATGGAAAAGGACAACAGGGTGTCCGAGATCAAATCAAGGGGTTCCCATGAAAAAAATGTAAAAAATAGGCGCGAAAACCCATACAACAATTAATAGTAAGGAATCCATTTGCCAAAATGAAACACGGAAAAAAGGAAAATGGTGAGAAAAGTCAGAACATAGTTCTGACGGAGATAAGGCCCGTTCACATGGAAAAAAAAATCTAAAAATCGACCCCCATACGGAATACAGAAATATGGTCACCGGAACGAAGGGCATTAAAAAGGAAAAATATTCACGAGAAGGGGATTCACAGGGCTAGCATAATAAAACACATGGCCAAGGGAATAAGGAGAGGTTTGCATGTGAAAAAGGCGACCATTGACCCCGAAAATGCATACAGGAATTAATAGCGAAAAATCCATTAGCTAGAACGAAGTGAGGGAAGAAGGAAAAATGTGCAAAAAATTATGCCTGACAATCCTATAATATCAGAATACAGTGCTGAGCAAAAGATCCCCCGTTCGCATGGGAAAAACCCCAAAATTGTATCCGAAACGGGATTCAAAAATTAATAGTGAATGATCCGTGCACTAGAATGGAGGGCAAGAAAAAGAAAAATTGTCAGGACATATAAAATCTTCAGGATTGTCACATCAAATCTCAGTTCGGATGGGGTTAGGAGGTGTTCACATGGAAAAAAACCATAAATTAAAGCTCGATAACACCAATAAAAATTAATAACAAAAAATCAAGAGGTCAAAACAGGGCAGAGGAAAAAGAAGAATTGTGCAAAAAAGGTGGCCGGACAAGGTAAGCCAGTGAAAATTAAATTCTGAGGAGATTAGGGCAGGTTCACATGGAAAAATGTAAAAAACATACACGAGAAAGGCACGAAACCTCACAATAATTAATTACGGACAAACCGTAAGTAAAAAATGACAGTTGATTAAAAGAACAAATATCCAAAGGAAAGCATAGGATAGGGCTCGTATGTTAGATCACTGGTTCGAAGCGATAACGACGCGTTCGCATGGAAATACATCCAATTGTGTGGGAAAAACTTAAAAAATAAAGAACGCAAAAACGGTAAACCAGAACATGGAGATGTAAAAAGTAAAAGTGTGTCACTCAAAGGGACGAACTGGGCTATAAGGTTGAATGAGGAGTTTGGTGAACGTAGGGAATGTTTACATAGAAAAGGGAAAAATTAAGCAACAAAAGCAACCACAAGGAAAACGACCTCGACGACAGGGGGTATGAGGGTGGGTGGGTGAGGAAGGGACCCCATCAGAACAGAACTAGTACGAGGTAGACACACATGATTGGGTAATGACATATGCAGGGGATATGCACATTAGACGCGTAGGGACATGTCTCCACACTTAAGACCTTACCGGTTAGAGTAGATTGATCAACACGGCCACGGACTTGTTAACCGACTGGACGCTGGCGTCCCCACACTTAAAACATAACATACACTTGCAAATAGAAAAGTAGGGTTAGGAACACTTGGTCCATTTCGTAGATGGTTGAAGGGAACCGCCGTTGTTGATGCAAAAAGATTAAAGCCGTCGTCGGGTGGCAAGAGGGACCAAGGCGCACCATAGAACATGTCCAACACAATAGGGACCATGCAACAACACCTAAGGAGGTAGTTTTGTCAATAAAGTCTGTCGATTCAAGTGTCGATGATGAAGAATAGAACTCTCAGCTCATGGGCACTCAAGAGGATGATAGAACAGTCGCTCACCCCATGATGCACATCACTCAATGAATAAGCATGAAATCCCATAACTCATGGCCAATTTAGAATTGAACAAGGGAAAAGTGATTAGGAGGGAGTATGCCAGTGTGCACAATTGATAGTGCATCCGTGCGTTCCACCCATATGGCATAGGTGCAAGGAGGAAGGCCAGGGAGCCTTGTAGTGTAGTGCACAGAACAAGGTGACATGTCTCGTGCTGATGGCAGAGACCCGTCCCATGTGTGCATAGGGAAACGGAAACGTACTTGACTCCAATTGTCGTAATGTCCATCAATCTCACCTCTTAGAATAGATTGAGGAGAAATACCAGTCATACTCAGCCCACCCTCTGTCTCACACTTTGTTGAAAGATATAGAGGGCAGCCCATTCCTGAAACCCATTGATGTAATCCTCACATTCACTTTGCAAAGGTTGTATGCCTTATGCGCATTTGATGGTGCAACAGTGCATTCCGCCCTGTGCCGGCATATAGTGCAAGAAGGAAGGCCAGGGAGCCTTATGGCACAGTGCACAGGAACAGATCGTGTGTTGTGCATTGAGAGGCCCAACTCGTGTGTGCAACACTCCATTCACACATCTCATCTCTCATTTGATTTGAAGGGAAAGACAAGTCACTCACCCCGCCCTCTGTCTCACAATCTTTTGATAGATACAGAGGGTAGCCTATACTCACATCCCCATCCTGCTAGGATGAAAGCTCACATCACTCAAGGGGTTGGTGTTGAAGATCGCTCGACTGTTGTTGTCACCAGAGTGTTGAAGATGATGCACACCCAGGGAGGTAGCTAACACGTCTGGTACTTTAATGATTTGTATGGAAGGTCGTCTGTTAAGGAGGGCAGACGACCTTACAGAGACAACACACTAAGGGAGGTGGCTTCAAATTGCTTGCGGAAAGTGGTACTGATGAATCGGCTATTCTGAACTGCAGGGTGTTACCACGTTTTCCACAGTCAGCTTCTCGCCCAAGGGTGTTTTCACCTTTTCTTGGAACGAGGCCTGCTATGATAGGGAATTTCTTCCTTTTCTCCCATAACAAATTTTCTCTTTTTTTTTCCCCTCAGAAGGGAAATGGTAGAAACACCATTTGTCAGAACCATCCTCTCCACCGCAGCTGATTGAAAATAGAGGATAAGAGATCAGGGGCAGAAGGTGGACCAGAGGGGACAGAGGGTTGCATGTACCTCTTGAGGAGTGGCAAAAGAACGGCTATCAGAAGAAGTAGCATAAGAAGAATTACAGTGCCATGCCAATGGGGGAAAGGATGGGGTGATTGTGATTGTCAAGATCCCCAAGGAGAGAAGTGCTTCTTTAAGCGATAGCCATTAATCAGGAAGGGATCATCAGAGGCATCAATAGTCTACACATGGACAGAGCCATTATGGTTGACAGCAAGTACCTTGTATGGGCCCATCCACCATTGTTGAAGCTTGTCAGGAAACTTGCCAAATCTTGAATCATAGGCCAGAACCAGATCACCTTCTTTGAACTCCTTGTGCTTGATGAAACTGTCATGATAGGCCTTACGTCGCGCTTGAGTGGTTTCCATGCACTACAAGGCCATCCACCGAATCTCATCTAAACATTCCAAGTGTAGGAGGCGGCATTGCAGTGACTCATAATCTCCCAAGCGTTCTTTAACAGCCACTCGCAAAGAGGACAATTCCAGTACAACCGAAAACATAGCTTTTGTACCATACACCAGTTGGAAAGGAGTTTGTCATGTAGTAGTCTTATGGGAGGTTCTGTATGTCCAGAGGGCCTTTGTAAGTCGATCGTTCCAATCACAATGATGTGCGACAATCGTTCTTGTAAAGATCGAGGAGAGGATGCGGTTGGTGACTTCAACTTAGCCATTGGCTATGGGGTAGTAAGGAGTGGAATTACGATGGCGGATCTTATATAGCTATGTCAGCTCTTCCATGATTTTGTTATGGAAATGAGTACCTCTGTCACTTATCAGCTTGAGGGGACTGCCAAAACAGATAATAATATTCTCTACATGAACAGGGCTACGCTGTTACCATCGTCCTGCTTCAGAGCTTTAGCTTTACACCACTTTGTGACATAATCTGTACATACTAAGATGTATTTGTTCTGCTTCCATTTGGTAGGCGAATCAATGGGACCCATGAAATCAATCCCCCACTTCTCAAACGGCTTTAGGGGAAGAATAGCTTGCAGTGGCATGGCACTTGTTTTGGTGGGTTTCCCCATTCGTTACTAAGCGTCGCATCTCTTGCAGTAGTCATATGCATTCTTGTGGAGGATCGGCCACTAGTATTATGCTAACAGAGCCTTCCTGGCTGTTACTTCTCCTGTGAAGTGTCCACCACATGGTTCGTCATGGGATGCTTTCAATACTATGCTGATTTCGTCTCCTGCAACACATCTTCGCAACACTTCATCTTTGCCTTTCTTGTACAGTGCACCGCTTAGCAGGGTGTAGGGGGCTGATTCTAATAGAAGCTTCTTCTTCTCACGGCTTGAGATGCCAAGAGGATACTGTTGAGTTGCCAGGAGGTTGGCTATGTCTGTATACCAGGGAGTAATTGTTTCGACTAGAAACAAGGAAGCATTAGGAAGGTTTGGATCATCCTGTTCCTCTTCTGCAATTTGAGGGATCCGTGACATATGATCGACCGAGCTTAGTGACTACTTTAAAATCAAACTCCTGGAACAGGAGCAACCATCTCATCAGTCATCTTTTGACATATGCTTTGTTCATCAGGAAGGACAAGTCTTCATGATCCACATAGAACTTGAAATGCATTAACAGTAGATAGTGTTGAAACTTCTCCAGTACAAATACCATTGCCAAGCACTCAAGCTCTGTCACTATGTAGTTCCACTCTCTATCAATGACCTTTCAACTTGCATAATATATTGGTTGATCTAATTTAGAAGGGCCCTTTTGACATACGACAGCACCTAGATGTTGAGAAATACGGATCTAGAGCTAGTTAGCTATGGTGGACGCAAATCAAACACACGATACATTATCAAAATGAGAGATTGTAACTCAAGTGAATTAGGTTCCAAGATAGATTAGCTTGGACTCATAAACACAATCATGAGTGAATCAAATTGATAGTGCTATATATGAAATGAGTGTCAAGTACATGCCTTTATAGCTTTTTGGATAGTACCACTGTACCTCACTATGCATATGGGATTTTGGACATCTCTTCCTAGAGCTTCTAGAGCATACATCTTTGTCATATCTCTCATACAAAGCCACTTATGGGCAAGCCTCTTTTGGGCACACATTCAGCCTCTATGGGCATACATCATTTGCTATTCTCAACACCCCCCCTCAAATGATGAGTCTCTACCCTTGCTGGCTTTTGCCTCCCCTACATGTAGACATGGACCAGGAGACTAGCTCTTTGGCAGCCTAGTCAAGTTAAGGCTTGAAACTTTACATTTTTGGTAAGGGTTTTAAATCTACTATGGGAAACAAATCCACTATGGGATTTTTTTATTTTTTTTTTGCAAAAACATTTTGTTGGTTTGCAGCAGCGGAAAAATATTTTCTTCATCCTTTTTGTTTTGTTGCTTCATTGGCAACCTTTGATCTTTTTCGTCTTTTTGGACTTCTTTTTCTTCATGCTCCTTGGATTTTGTAGTGCTTCTTATCCCTTTTTCCGATGTGTGGTACTTCTCTTTTTGCTTCAATAGTCGTTTTGCTTCATGCTTTTGCACATGAGTACATTGATGGATATATGAGCTTTGTTTCTCACACATGAGATGAATTTCGGAATACATGGTTTTTGGGTTTTCATTTGGCATTGACTTTCCTTTTGAGCACTTGTGCAAGCAAATCATTTCATGCGGGAAGGTCTTACCGTGAGTATACTCGACAGTGTCTAGTCCCTTACAAGGATAGGAGTTCAATAGAGACTCTAATCACAAGTAACCTCTTAGGATTTTTGATACCTAATTATCAAGAGTATTAACAATCCGTTCTTTTAGTTCAAGCCAAGTTGAACCACATATAGTGTGAAGGCTAGTTAAATGTGAAGGCAATTTGATGATGGAGTGGTTTTGGAGAAGGAGGTGTGAATGGGCTTTATAAGCTAAGGCTTAGATTACTAAGGCCTTTATAAATTTAAATTAAAAAAAAAAAACGAAGGCAATAGCTTATTGGCGCCAATTTCCATCAATGATGCGTTGACTTGCCAAGAGACCCGCTAGATCTGGACTTCTTTCCCAGGCTTCTCTCTGGTTCGCTTTCTCGTTCTCTGTGGCTTTGCAGACTTCATCTCCCACGTAGAAGGTCTGAGAGGCAGCCCAAACAGTGTAGTTGAGGTTGACTTGAGGGCCAGCATTGGCTGGGATCTGCCAGCCATGGTTGGCTCCCAAATGTGATCGGTGGCGCTAACGAGGGGGATCAGAATTAGGAGAGAGACCGCGAAACAGAGGAAGAATACCCTACCTCCTCATTCAGCCGATGCTCTATGGAGCTCCATGGTGGTAATGGAGAGTGGAGAATAGAGTTTCTTTGCCTTGTCCATAGCAATCTTTGACCTATCCAGCAGGTTGTGCAGCTCTTTTGGCCGAGCTACATGGAGACCTGAAAATGCTGCTGGCTATCAGAGGCACATGCTGTTTGATGGATCTAAGAGTGGCCGCCCTGGTCAAAAGCTTTCAAAATTGACCTGCTACCTACGAAGATGGTCAAAAATTGTCTGCGCAGAAAGGGAAATTGCATGTTATTGCTAGAAATGTGCCATGAGCAGTAGAAGAGAAGTTGCCTATTGTAGATGAGCAATCCTTCTAGCGGAGAGCTGAAGGCCAGTAGCACCCTTTGAATCTTCCTTTATGGCTATTGCTTATTTTTTAACACAAGCTAGCCTTCAATGGCTGTAGCCTTTCTCTCTTTTCTCCCAAATGACAACTTCAGGATATGGAAATGATAATGGATCTTAATGCCTCCAATGTGAACTCCAAACAGATCTTCTTGAACAACACTGCAACACTTTCTTAAGCTTCTTCACCTCCTACACAGCAATGGATCTTGAATGGCTTGTATAGGGAGAACAAAATGAGGAGGAAATGTTGAAAGACTATTCCCACTAACTACCTAGCTCAGCCATGGCTCTGATACCATATTGAGAAACACGGATCTAGAGCTAGTTAGCTATGGTGGACACAAATCAAACACACGATACATTATCAAAATGAGAGATTGTAACTCAAGTGAATTAGGTTCCAAGATAGATTAGCTTTGACTCATAAACACAATCTTGAGTGAATCAAATTGATAGTGCTATATATGAAATGAGTGTCAAGTACATGCCTTTATAGCTTTTTGGATAGTACCACTGTACCTCACTATGCATATGGGATTTTGGACATCTCCTCATAGAGCTTCTAGAGCATACATCTTTGTCATATCTCTCATACAAAGCCACTTATGGGCAAGCCTCTTTTGGGCACACATTCAGCCTCTATGGGCATACATCATTTGCTATTCTCAACACTAGCCCTTCAACTGATGCATCTGTGTGCACATGGAAATTCTTCGTCCAGACAGGAGGCTGCAAGATAGGTGCTTGGATGAGGCATTGTTTTAGGGTATTAAAGGCTTCTTCACAGTCATCAATCCAAAGGAAATCCGCATCTTTTCTTAGTAGCTTGTGCAGAGGAGCTGCCTTGGTTGCAAAATGTGCAATAAATCATCTGTAGTAGCCCACATGGCCAAGAAATCCTCTCAGTTGCTTGAGGTTTAATGGTGCTGTCAAGGCAACAATCTTCACTCGGTTTGTTGCAATCTCTTGTGCAGAGACAATATGGCCCAAAAGAACTCCCGATGAGATGCTAAAGACACATTTGTCGAGGTTGAGAGAAATCCCATACGTGAGCTATAGGTGTCCCCAATGCTCACGTATTAAGCTATAGACACAGAAGTCATCAAGATACACCTCAATGAAATCCTGTAGATGATTTTGGAAGGTAGCCATTATTACTCGTTGGAAGGTGGCAGGAGCATTACAGAGCCCAAACGGCATCACTCTATAGGCATAGGTCCCCCATTCTGTGGTGAAGGTTGTTTTGGATTGGTCCTCTTCTGCAATTTGGACTTGGTTATATCCGTTAAATCCATCCAAGAGGGAATAGAGCTCATGGCCTGCCACTATGTCCAACAGCTGGTCTGTGAAAGGAACAGGAAAATGATCCTTCTTCATCTTCGAGTTTAGCTTACGAAAGTCCACACATATTCAAAGTTTCCCGTTCTTATTGGATACTACCACAATGGGCGAAACCCATTCACTGTTAGCCACGCGATAAATGAGCTCGGCTTCAAGAAGCTTCAATAATTTAGCCTTCACCATAGCAAAATAATTAGGATTCATATGCCTTTGTCTCTGCCTCACAGGTTTGGCATCAGGCTCTAGATCAATGTGATGTTGACATACTGTGGGATCAATCCCCTTTAGATCTTTATACGACTAAGCAAACACGTCTAAGTTCTTCTTTAGTAGGTCTTGCAGGACCACTAGTTCTTCTTCTGGAAGATTGAGACCCAGTTTCAAGTGACGTTCAGTATCGTCAGTATCCAAGAATGTCACTTGCCTTTTACCTTCTACTTTGCGGATAAATGTCCCATGGATTGCTTCTAGATAAAGGTCTAACTCCTTTAAGGGAGTAGTGTCATCGTCTGATGTTTCACTAGAACCAGTGTCCTCCTTCTGAACAGATGACTCATTTGTTTGTTGAGATTGCTGAAAGGATATCAGAGCTTTGTTTGTTTCTGTATGAGTTTCAGGTGACGTTCAGTATCGTCAGTATCCAAGAACGTTACTTGCCTTTCACCTTCTACTTTGCAGATAAATGTCCCATGGATTGCTTCTAGATAAAGGTCTAACTCCTTCAAGGGAGTAGTGTCATCGTTTGTTGTTTCACTAGAACCAGTGTCCTCCTTCTGAACAAATGACTCATTTGTTTGTTAAGATTGCTGAAAGGATATCAAAGCTTTGTTCGTTTCTATGTGAGTGGTGATTTCTTTTAGACTTAGGGATTCATCTTCAAAGGATGCGTCCAGGAATGTCACATAGCATGGACCTTCTATAAGCCATGGCTCTGATGGCTCTGGCTTTTGTTGACAAGGGGCATCATCATCATCTTTTCTCTAGAATAAATGATTAGGGCAATATGAGCCATTAGTGAACCTAATTTTTATACCTTTGATCCATTGCTTATGTAGATTCTGCATACTTTGTGATCCATTGGTCAACCCAAATGGAACCATGGCCATTCCATCCAACACCTCGAGATCTTCAGTCTCTGAGGTCTTTGTTGGGACATAAAAAAGATCATCCGCTATCAGAGAAACTTCTTCATCTGCACTTTCATAACTTGCTTCATTTTTTTTCTCATCATTTTCATCCTCTTCTTCTAGAGGCTCTGTCTTTGCTTTTGTCGAGGCTTTGTAGGAGAAGAACAGGTCCTCCGTCTCTGTGTCTGCTTCTGCTTCTGCCTCTATCTCTGGCTCTGGCTCTACTTCGACTCGGTCTCTGACTCTGCGACTGCCATGGAATAGGGAGAACAATACATCCATGCTTCTATTTCGCTGTCACAAGTGATTTCAGAAGTCACTTTGAGTTGAGGCAGGAGGTATTCTCCCATGGACAAAGACTTTGCTTCCTTTGGTAGTTGGCTTACAGTGCCCACTATTAGAGACAATGTCTTTGTTTTCTTGGGAAAGATCTATTTAATAGCTTCTTCATCTCCTGATATGCCATTTGTTACTTCATTGGAGGAGTCTGTTATGACTTCGATGGATGTGGATCCATTGCCTTTTTGTGATCCATACAATTTCAACACCACTTTGTTGGTCCTTCGCCTAGGGTTAGAGTGCCTTTGAACCATTACGTCCTGGCTCTTGCTTTGAAAAGCGAAGGTCTTCCCAAGAGCAAAGGGCATGAGGTCCCATAAGAATTTGGTTTAACCACCAAATATGTCAGCCAATAGTCTCTTTCTGCAAGGGTTGTTTTTACGTATGGGAGGATGCCCAATGGTTTAATTCTACTTTGTTTTGCCAATCTGATAAGCCACTGTGTAGGTTGAATTCCTTGTAAACCTAGATCTTTCATTGTCACATCCGTCATTATGTTTACTGATGAGTCTCCATCAATCAATGCATCTGAAATAAAGCATCCTTCTATCCATACACTAATCTTTGGAGTTCTAGGATCTAGGAAGGTGTTAGCCACATCCACTTCCTTCGCAGATTCTGAGGCTCTGTTGGACTTTGTTGTTTTTGGGGGAGCAATCCTTAGTCTGCATCTTCTTGTCAAGATGCTTTTGAATCTTTTTCGGCAACTAGGGGACAACATCAGCAACTGTTGGAATGTTAGGTTTGGTTTAAAGTGTTTAGGTCTTTTACCAAGTCATATTCTTTGATAGGATCCGCGGGCTTCTCCAGCCTGCTAGGAAATGGGGCTACATCCATTTTCATCTTTTCTTTTTCTTCTAGCAATGGCAGCATCGGCATTTCCTCTGTTTCTGGAGGTGCTTTTGTATCGTCTATCTCCTGGACCTTTGGTTCTGTTTCTGGGACTGTCTCTATGACTCTTTGTGGCATTGCAGTGCTCTGTACTGCACTGTTCTGTCATGTACTGCTCTATCCCTCTGTTGGCAAGTTGAACTTCACAGTCTTGGGAGGGGAGTTGTTCTCTTCCTGGACAACTGGTTCCTTTTTCTTGGCGCGCGTGATAGTGACAACTTCCAACTCTACCAAATTGGAGGCAGTCTCTTGTGCCTTTTACTGGCTATCAATGGCATTGGCCTTGACAGGGGCTGGACTTGGATAGTCCTTTGTAGTGTCGCCTTCTCCTTTGCATGGGCTGCATAAGGGCTTGTAATCCACATATCTTCTAGGGTTTGGACAATTCAGGGAGATACGACCATTTTCTCCACATCTGTAACATTCCACCTCTGATCTCTGACCACCGCTAGACTGTTGTCCTCTGTAACTTTGAGAGGGAAACCTCCTTGGACCAAAATTAGGACCAAACACCCTAGGCTTTGGTCCAATGTCTTGTGTTGTCATTTTGGATTCTAGCAAGTTGAATCTTGCATTTTCATCTTTTTGTCTTCGTTTGTGCATCTCTTTCAAAGAGTAGATATCCTCTGTATGGTTCTTTCACAAACAATAGGAATAGAAGGCTCTAGGAATGGTTGGTTTTTGGGTACATTCAGTGGCTAAATATCCCGATTGATGGCACTTTCCGCATCATGTATTAGAACGCATCACATCTCTCCCACCTCCCGCAGGAGTGGATATATTGGCGGTATTCACCTTCAGCGTCTGTAGTTGGATAAGTAGTCCTTCAGATTTTTACCTCTTGAAGTACTTGTCGTAGGGTTTTGGGAAGCTTCTGTAACTACTGCATAAACTAGTTGGGTTGATCCACAGGGTCCTCTATTCTAGTTCTGATTCAGAGCTCCTTTTGAGACTTGGGGTTGTTGATTCCAGTTGGTAGGGTTCCATTGTTGTTGAGTCACCATTGGAGGAATTGTTTGAGGCCACTGTTGTTGTGGTTGAACCATCATTTGAGGCACTGTCATCTGTGGCAACCACTGTGGATTAGATGCATTGTACTGCGGCACTGTTTGCATATGGGGATAGGAATAGGGAACTATCCCTGGGACTACATTTGGTGGGTGTACCATTCCCAGCAAGAAAATCTATCATATAACATCAACAAGCTTTTATTTCATTCTTTAGAGAACCACAACAAGGAAAGCATAAAATCTTCACGCAGCATCATAGTAGATATCTCCCATGGATTTGATAGAATCAACCATAATCTTCAAAACCTTCACAAAATCCATCAATAGAACAAGGAACATAAAAGAATACACCATTTTTTAATGGAAATCAATCACATAGTATTCATCTTCAATGTCTTCATAGTTTTCTCTCTCAATCTCTCATAGATGGATACATTGTTTTAATAGAATTAGCTATCTCTCTCTCTCTCTCTCTCTCTCTCTCTCTCTCTCTCTCTCTCTCTCTCTCTCTCTCAATAGCACATCATCTCCTCACTACAATACCCAAGAATGGCACTTAATAATCCTTCTTAGGTCCTGGAAGCACCTCCCAAGAGGTATGGGAGGTATGAAAGGGCACTAGAGCCACTACAGTGTCTCTTCATAGCTCACTACTATCACTGTCACTTCAGTCTTCTCTTCAGTCTTTAGCAAGCTGCTTCTTCCATTTGTTTTAGCTCTTTTAAACTTATATTCATCCTTTCCAAAAATTAGAAAACTTTTCCAAAGTCACACATACATTCTACAAAATAGTTACAGAAGATCTACATAGCAGAATAGAAATAGAGTAGAGACAAAGGCTCTACAGAAGGTCTACAGAGGGTTACAGAAGGTCACTAGAGAAAAACAGATCCTCATAACTCATACTAAAACTATTCCAAACTATCAAAAACTATTAGATAAGCTTTCAAAAGATTTCAACCTTCATCAATCATCAATCCATGCTTCATACAGAAGAAAATCAAAACAAAACAGAAGCTAAACAGAAGGTTTCAGAATCTCAACAGAACCTATCAGAACATCACAAAGCCTCATATTTCCACTAAGAATCATCATGAGCTTCCAAAACATAATCAACATCATCCAAAACACTCTCAAACACTTCCAAAAACAACCAAACGTCACTCAAAACCCATAAAAAATCAACCATTCAGACCTCAAAAACAACAAAAATCAGTCAAAAATTTAGTCTTTTTCCACTCTCAACATGCTTGTCTTTTTCTTCAACTCGAGTCCCATCCTTACTGATAAAATCACCGAGTAAACACTCAGATCAGAGTGATAGAATTTGCCTTTCCAAATGAAGGAAGAATGAGGCAAAGAAAGAAGCCTTGGTGTTGATGCTACTGCTTGAGATCTTCAAGACTTAAAAGGAATCTTCAAAGTATCCCAATTCTTGTTGAACCTTTCAAATTCAGTGCAATTAGAGTGGCAATACTCTTAGTGTACTGCAGACAATGAGAGAGTGAGATGAGAATGAGCTTGTAGTTGAAGTGGCTATGGTGGAATCAGGGTTCATCAGATAGGCAACTAAGCTTCCAAAGTCCTATGGTTGAAGGGCATCCCACAATGCATACAGGAAGCTTCGACTATACGACAATCTACTGTGGTATTTCAGGCAGTGAGCTACAATCTTTGCAATGCCGGGTGCTGTGACGCACAACATTAACATTTGATGTGACAAGGAGGAGCACTTGAAAGTAGGGAACAACTTCCTTGAAGAGAGTACGTTGAGATAGGCTTTGGTTGAGGAGATCCAAGAGCTCAAACAGAGGTGGGTGCAGATTAGCTATGGCAATCACAATGTCAAGCTGAAGGTGAAGCTAGAACTGGAGTCATGGGCTAGGTGTGAAGGAGATAGATATGACCAGAGGTGAGGAGGGACTAGGAGAGTAGTGTACGGAGCTATGCCATGCTTAGCTGAGCTCTGATACCATGTTAAAAATACGAATCTAGAGCATGGCAGGAGCTATGATTGATTACTACACTCATTGGGTCTCCTTCCTGGCGGCTATAGCCGACTCTCTTGAGCTCTTGTCACTCCTTGGCTTTCTGAGAGCACCTACCCGACCCATTTGGGCACCCTCAGGTCATTCCTTCAAAGGCATTGGAGCTCTCTTTTGTTATTTTATTTCAGTCCACATGTTTTGTGAAGCAGGGCAACCATGTCCTCTTGCTTCTTGTGATGCCTACTCTTTACCGGTGACTTTGCCCTTCAAGAGGGAGCTCCTGGGGGTCCTTGACTACTCCCCCAACCTTTCCTTGACCTTGCCCAGCCCTTCCACAGGTCCTAGATCAGTTTGGGCCAACTTGAAGACCTACAAAAAAATCGTTTTTTACTTCAGCCCTCCCTTGGCATTCATTGGCAGCTTGAAAACACTTCATTTTTGACACTTGGGAACACCCCCTTGATGCTTAACATTGGTGGTTATCATTGGCATTGATTTGTGGTTTGATTTACCTCAATCTAAGACTATTTTCCATGGTCCACAGGCAGCCACAAATAGTGTTGCATTAGCACTTTATGTTTATGCTTGGTTGGCACTGACATTAGTTGCTCGATTGGTGTGCCCCGAATGCTAAGGGAACGTATGCCTATGATATGAGATGATTTTGGGGCTGAATTTACTCAGTCATTGATTGTTTTACATAGTCCACAAGCAGCTCAAAATAGGGCAGCCCTTTGTCATTACATTTTATGCTCATGCTACATGGTCATTTGATGCCCGATTATGCCCGGTTGGTGCCTATACATATGGGAAAGTATGCCTATGGTTTGTCTATGGTTTTGAGCTTGGATTGAGACACTATTTACTTAGTTTTGGATGTTTATTTACTGTTGGAATATTCAAGGATGAAGCTTATTTGCTTATGTTTGCATATGCCTGTTGGATTCGGGCTATGTCTTGGATGTATACATTGATGTAGTGAGTCTTGGGGATCGACATAGAGCTTGGATTTGCTCTCGAAACACTGGTTGAGATTGAGCTCACTTCGCATAGCATTTGGATCTTCATATCTACTGTACTTATGGCATGTACTTTGCTTACGGTCTTGACATGCTTGGCCTATGCCACTACTACATGCCCATTACATTGTTTGGAGGTGGTTTGGAGTTGGATGCTATGGAGCCTTGCTTTGTCTTGACATTTGATTGCTTGGAGCTTACTTTGGCTATTTCTCGGCTTACTAGAGTTACATTTTGGATGTACTTGATGTCTATGGATGCTATGTATGGATGCATGGCCTATATACTCATGAGGTTTTATTGATGCTTGATCTTGGATCTTCTAGCACTAGTGCTATCATATGCCCTTGTTGAGCTTCTTTGCTTGATATTTATTGCTTTTGTGCTAGTGGGAGCGTCTTGATATGCTTGACAGACATTGAGCAAGCGGTTTATGCTATTTGAGCATTCGGATACTTGAGACCCCGACCTTCACTTGGATGTTGCATGGTTGATATGTCGTGGTCCTCACAGATGTACTTGGGCTGATTTGGGTTTTGCACTCTCTGAGCATCACTTCTTTGTGTCAGGTCTTACCAGTGTTGTGTATGCTTTGCCCTTTTAGATAGGGGGTGTACTAGCTTACTGACGGATTCATTTGACATTCTTGGGTGCTTGCTCGATGTTCATATGAGTGTCACATGCTAATTTATGCCCGCTTGATGCCGGTTATACTTTGACAGTCATTGGTTGACTTGGTGCATTCATTTTGCCTACAGCTTTCTCTCATTGTACCTAGCTATAATTTATTATAGCAAGCAGTTATGCATGGACTGATGTGGAATTTTCATGCTGAATCATCATGACTTTATATACTTTTGATGGTACTTGTGGGTAGCATCATTAGCTATCAGTTTGTGGTCATTTTGCCTTGGTTTTGGTGGTATTATGGTTGTTTACAGCAAAAAACAAGCAGTTTTGAACTGTCTGCACCGTTTTTGACTGTAGTATGGCATCTTCTTCCACTGATAATGCTATCTTCAACATCACTAAGCTTGATGGTACGAATTATGCCTATTGGAAGAGCCAAGTTTGACAGGTATTGGTGAAAAAGTCTCAGATCAAGCCATTCAGGATACATGGCGAGCAGCCTGAAACTATGACTGATGATGAATGGGATGAGGCTAATGAGTTATGCAAGTCCACCCTCATCTTGTCTCTCACTAATTAGGTGCATTACAATGTGGTTGAGGAAGCACAGAGTGCTTGGCAGCTTTGGGATAAAATTAAGAACCTCTATGTGGTTGATGCATTACAATGTGGTTGAGGAAGCAGAGAGTGCTTGGCATCTTTGGGATAAAATCAAGAACCTCTATGACAATAAAAGTCCAGTACGTTAGATGTATTGACTGAAGCAGCTTATGGACCTATGCATGAAGGATAATATGACAATGTCTGCTCACTTGAGCTAGTTCCATGCTATTCTCAAGAACTTGAGTTCGCAAGGTATTACCTTTAATGATGAGGTTACTCCATTGTTTTTCCTTGGGACTCTGAGTGAGTCATGGGATGTATTCTGGACTGCCTTATATGCTCTTGCTACTATTTTGAACTTTCTTGATGTAGAGAATGCTCTTTTATAGGAAGAGATCAAACGTAAGAACTTGGATGCCTCTCGTGTGTTGCATGCTTTGACTGTTAGAGGCAGAGATGGTAATGGTAAGAATGACCGTGGGAATGGTCGTGGCCGAGACTCGTAGAAGTATAGGTCTAAGTTGCGTGGTAAGTCATGCATCAAGTCTTGTGGAAGAAATGCTAATATGACATGTCATTATTGTGGCAAGGTCATATACGCCCACAGTGTCATGTGTTGCACAATGAGAAGCGCAAAGACAAGGGGAAGGAAAAAGTATAGGAAAAGTCTGTTGATCGCAACATGGTACCTGCAAAATCTAGTGTGAAAATCAAGGAGATAAATGTCATTCAAATTGATGACTCCGATGGGGACTACATACTTGCAACTAGTTCTTTTGATGCTACACCATTGATTGAGGTTCACTCTATGTATACACAGTGCTGGCTTTTGGATTCTGGTGCTTCATTTCATGTTACACCATGACATGAGTGATTCCATTCCTACTGCATTGTCTCTGGTTCAGTTCACTTGGGTGATGACAAGTCACTTGCTATTGTTGGTATTGGGGATGTATGGCTATAGTTCTCTACTAACATCACTTTTCTATTACAGGATGTATGTCATGTACCTGCGCTTACACGTAGTCTTATGTCTACAGGGCAGCTCGATGATAATGGATTTCATGTTTCATTTGAGGATTATACTTGGAAGATCACCCATGGTAGACTTGTGCTTGTTAGAGGTGCCAAGGCTGGCAGCCTCTATCCTCTTGTAGTTGATGGGTCCTTTGTTAGCCATGTTTTGTCAGATCAATTCCATCCCACATGTACCTCTTTGGCATGCCCATTTGGGCCATATGTCCTTGAAGAGAATGAAAATGCTTTCTGGTTTGCAGTACTTACCGCCCCTTGACTATTCATGTTTTGATTCATGTGAGCATTGTCTTTATGGTAGATAGACTAGGAATAGACATAAGAAGTCTGGTCAGACACGTATGGGTGAGCCCTTGGTATTAGTACATTCGGATGTCTGTGGGCCCATGCCTTGTCAGTCTATGGATAGTGCAAAGTATTTTGTGACATTCATTGACGATGTTTCGCGTAAATTTTGGGCTTACCCCATTAAGCTTAAGTCAAATGTATTGGCAGTGTTTTCAGTGATGGCTTACATTGGTTGAGAACCAGATTGGGCATAGGCTGAAATGCCTTAGGATTGACAATGGAAAAGAATATGTGTCACGTGCCTTTGAGTAGCTATGTGAAGAGAGGGGTATTAAGTGTTAGTTGACCGCCCCCTATATCCCACCCCAGAATGGTTTGGCTGAGCAAATGAATAGAACCATCTAGGAATGTGTACACGATATGCTTAGCCATGCAGGCCTACCACAAAACTTTTGGGCTGAGGCAGTCAATACAGTTGTGCATGCCATAAATAGATTACCTTCCAGCGGTTTGGATTTTCAGGTTGCAGAGGAGGTATGGACTAGGAAACCTCTGTCTTATGCACATCTACGTGTCTTTGGATGTGAGGCATTTTGCCATGTGCCCAAGGATAAGCAGACTAAGTTGGATCCTAAGAGTGTCAAATGCATTTTCATTGGCTATGGAGATGTAGGCAAGATGGGTTATCGCCACTGGGATTTGCAGGCATAGAAAGTCATCTGCAGCCATGATATAGTCTTCCATGAAGACAAGATGCATAGGCAGCCTGAGAAGGTGGTAGAGATACGCATAGTTATATTCTAGGAGGAGCCCCATGCTCCTGCATAGCCAATTGGACAGCCTGCAGCAGCAATTGGTACACATGGCCAGGGTGTTGGACAGGATGCTAGACATGTAGCAGAGCCTGCATTGAGACGATCTACTAGAGCTAGACGTTCACCTGATAAATTTGAGTCCTCGATGTATTATGTCTTGGTTATAGATGTAGGAGAGCCTCTCACCTATGATGAGGCTATGCATAGGGGCAACAGTCACTCCTGGGAGAGGGCTATGCAGTCTGAGATGGATTCCTTGCATAAGAATATGACTTGGGATTTGGTTGCAATACCTAACGGAAAGAAGGCTTTACCAAAGTACCCCTAGACACCCCAAGCCGGCTTATAAGGCAAGACTTGTTGCTAAGGGTTTTAAACACGACCATGGAGTTGACTTTGATGAAGTCTTTTCTCCTGTGGTCAAGATGACCATCCTACACTTGGTTTTGGCCTTAGTCGATTGGTGTTCCCATTTGGTTTCTCTCTCTTTCTTGCTCTTGCTCTCCTGCCATAGCTCTTTCAAGCAAGCTTCGATCCTTCTCACCTTTCACAAGTCTCACAGTGTTCGGTGATTGGGATACTTGGCCCCTCTTCAATGTTTGGGATCTCCTCCTACTAGTGGGTTCATTCATCTTATCTTATCTTATGTGAATTCCTTGATATTAAAAACAATCCTTAATGTTACGAGCACTTAGATGCTAGTGGTGTGCTCCTTAAAGTGTGTTGTGTGAAATCAGGCTTTCAAGTTTTCATGTGCATTTCTAATGATTAAATATTGTGATGTGCAAATACAACAAATTCAATGCAAGTCTCACTCCCCCCCTTCATTTAGTTTTTTGGCCTAATATGGCTCTAAGGCATGGATTGTGGCTGCCCTCTTGGTCTGCTCAAGGTGTCTATTTGGGCGGAGTTAGCGGTTGCTGTCACTTTTGGACTACCGAGCTCCAAGTCTTTGGGAGAATCCACTCTTTGTCCTATCTACTTGTTTGGGAGTGCACTGGGGTATCCTACGGCTAGGGTTTGGCCCCTATCTAGGTTTGGTGAGATTAGAGCAGGTCAAAATTTGTGTTCTGTTCATCTGTCCGATTTTGATAGTTTTTTTTTGTTCGATTCCCAGAAAAGGCCATCTGATTTTAGATTTCAGATTTTTGATTTTGTTGTCCGATTTCCAATTTTGATTCTGGTTTCCGATTTTGGTGTGAATGTTTGATCGGACAGATGGCTTATTCCGATTTGGATTTTGAAAATCGGATGTTCTTGATTGGATTGGACCATCTGCCCAATCTTCTGTGCAAACACACATCGCGACACTAAATCAATGCGTTTGGTTTCAATTCTCAACCCCAAGGTTCTGCAAAATCCAGACACTATCTATGACATATAAAAAATTGAGTTAGATCACTTGTAGGCATCGTATGCACTCAAATCGTGCGAATCAATGCGATCTCCACTCCCTTGGTTGGTCTCCTGCAACAACCTGTAAGCTCTCTCTCTCTGTCAAACCTTGCAAGTGAAAATGAGCTCTCTCTCCCTTTCTTAGGGTCTTAAACCCCCCTTTCCAATGCTTTGTCGATGCCCCTTTCTCTTTCTTCTCGGATTCCAACCCCGTTTTCCTCTTTTGCACCCTGATTTAGGTGTGATGTTACATCAAAATCTTAATGTGTTTTTCTTTTTTCTCCCCTTATTTTTCCTACCTAAGTGCCTATAAATGCCTACAAATCACAAGCAAATACTAAACTTCAAGAATCTAAAACACTTATTTTCAATGAAGATCAAACACTCTTTCTTCCTACCTATCTACCTCAAGCATTGGTTCAGGGAAAACCCTACTTCAATGCTCGATTCTGGCATGCAAGCACTCAAGGCTCGAATCCATTGGTCTCGACAAATGGAACCAAAATGTTAGAGCTTTTGCTAGACCGCCAAGACCCACAGACTACTTATTGCTCAAGTGTTTTGAGTCAAATGCTAATGACTAGCTCTCACATAGCCATGTGCATCCTCTACCCTACGAGTGCAGTGAGCTTATCTCCATGCTTAATCGAGTACCCTTCTCTCTTGAACCTTCCAGTAGCTCCACAATCTAAGATGCGAGCTCAAGCAACTCCAGCTTCAAGCTCCATGCTCTAGAGCCGCGTGAGACAAGAGATGAGAAGAAGAAATGAAGAAGAAGAAGAGAGGAGAAGATGGAGAGTTTCTCCACCATGGTTCCTCACCTGCATACCCTCACTCTCTCACACCCTCACTCTCTCAAGCACAAGCAAGAACAAGAAGAAGAGAAGAAGAGAAGAAGAAGAGGAAAGCCACTTT
This sequence comes from Lygodium microphyllum, assembly GCF_053477565.2. Taxonomy (NCBI): domain Eukaryota; kingdom Viridiplantae; phylum Streptophyta; class Polypodiopsida; order Schizaeales; family Lygodiaceae; genus Lygodium; species Lygodium microphyllum. Next base: position 73,983,065 of record NC_141147.1, on the reverse strand, counting down.
TTTCCACACACCAAGAATGAGCTTCTCTATTCACTTTTTGGCTTTTATACATGCCCTAATACCTTTTGGACACCCATCTCCCTTTTTACATGACCGACCATCTTACCTAGGTCCTCTTTTACTATTTCCTTCTATTTACACTGTCCCTTCATCTATGCCCATCTACATGTTACAAATTGCATAGGAGGGAGCTTGGCACTCTTTTACAAAAATTTAGGGGCGCTTTTGCATTTTAAAATGCACATTTTCCCTTTTGCATTGCCTTGAACTTTTAAGGTTGCCTTTGTGCTTTTGGCATTTTCTCCTCTTATTCCTTCTGTCAGTGGGCCACATTTTTCTGTATTTTTGAAATTTCTTTGCTTTTTTTTCACCATCTTGCACTAGGGCTAACAAAGAGACATATAAATTATTCGTCACTTGGATCAAGTATCTATATGACCAAATTACTAGTATTGAGATACAAAAGACTAATGAGAGGAGCTGTCTCAAAGGTGTGTTTAGATTTATCTACTAAAGTTTGATGGACTAATAATCATCTTGAATATTCAAGTGAGACCCCAAGCTTTGATGTTCAAGAAATTTTATGCACTACTAAATGGAGGAGGAGTTGCAGCTTAAAGCTTGAGAAGGCAGCAGTAGTGGAGATAATGCACTCTTTGGAAATGCGAAAGATAAAGGTGGTTCCTTTACCAATGATGACAAAAAGAAGAAGGTTGGGAAGAAAAGTTTCAAGGAGAGTGCTTCTAATACAAGGAGAAAGGCCATGCAATTAGAGGTTGTCATGTCAAAGGCTGATGAAAAGAATGGCACTGTGAAGACTAAAGGGAAGGAGACAGCCAATATGGTTGAATCAGAGAGTTGGAGTTATTCATGGTGACCATTGAGGAAGTGTTTTTCTTGGTACAAGAAATATCTACCACTAACTAATGGGTATTGGATAGTGATACCTCATGTCACATAACTAGCAAGAAATGTCCATATAGTTCTACAAAGCCTCTATAAGAATCTATCATCGTGATGATTGGGAATGGTGCAAAATGCCATGTTGAGGACATATGTACTATTTCCTTTGTTGTTGCAAATGGTGAATTAAAAAATAATTCAAATGTATTGGATGTTCAAGAGATTAAGAGAAATTTACTATTAGTTTCTTTTATAATTGATCTTGCCTATGAGGTGAGGTTCACTAAGGTGTAGAAATCATCGATAGTGCTAGCAAAGTTGTTGGTAAAGAAAAAGAAGAAACAACCTACATAAGTGCTCTTATAGCAACCGTTGGTGTGGGCACAAGGAAACTTTGGCATGAAAGATTTGGTCACATTGGTTTTATAGTGCTAAAGGAGATGCATAAGCAAGATATGGTAGCTCACCTACATGCAATAACTGAAATGAAGGAACCATGCGAAGCTTGTATGATGGGCAAGCAATAGAGAAAGACATTTGCATAAGAAAGCAAGAATAGAGTGAAGACTCCTCTAGAGTTGGTGCATGATGAATGATGCCGTAAAATGCCTACACAAGCCTTGTGAGGATTTTTTAAATCTTAAAAGTTGGTGTATTTTGTGATAAGACTCAGGCTTTTGGTAACTTTTAAGGATGGCTAAAACTTGTTAAGAATGAAATGGGGCAAAGTGTGAAGAAGTTTAGAACAAATGGCAGTAGTGAGTTCAACTCCAAGGAGTTTGAAATCTTTTGCAAGAGCAAACTGATTAAATGCCAATTGATGACACCTCATACACCTCAACATGATGGTATTGTTGAACGTTGAAATCAAATCACTTTGAAAATGGCAAGCTACATGCTTAAGGGCAAGGGATTGCCTAATTAGTTTTGGGTAGAAGCTGTTAATACTATAGTCTACATTCTCAATTAGAGTTACACAAAGTCTCTTAAGGGCAAAACTTGTCATGAGACCTATTTTAGTAAGAAACCATCTTTCTCACATTTTGGAACTTTTGGATGTGAATGTTATGTACATGTTCCAAAGGATAAGAGAAACAATTTAAAAGCAAAAAGGATAAAATGTATCTTATTGGGTTATAGTGATTAGAAAAAGGATTACAAATTGTATGACCAAGAGGCAAATAAGATCATAGTGAGTCATGATGTGTGTTCAAGGAGTAGCCACATATAGTGAAGGAGGAGAATATAAATTCTTCCACTTTATCATCCATCAAAGAAGTAGTCTCCTATGAACTTGTCCCAAGAGTTATCCCTACCCTCAAGAAGGAGGAAGCATCATCTTTGGGTGATAATAAAAAAGTTCACCAACTTGCAATCACGACACCGCTATGGTGGGTGAAGCAGCTCTATGATCGTAGTAATCCTATCCCTATCACTAATGAGAAAAATGCAGATGGACTAAGGAGGTTTTTGAGAATAGAGGAGCAAAGAAAGGATTTTGGTCACATAATAAATATGGCTGTATTGCTGAGGCTATGAGAGAAGTAAAGAAGCCAGCAAACTTGAAAGAAGTGCTTGCCGATCTAGTTGGAGAGCAGCTATGCAAGCTGAGTATAATATCATAATGAAGAATAATACTTGGGAGGTAGTGGATCGGCCAGAAAAGAGAAAGCTTACTCGCACCAAGTGGGTCTAGAAGGTAAAGTACAAGGTTGATGGAAACTTAGAAAAGTACAAAGCTAGATTAGCTGCACATGATTTTTAATAAATTGAAGGATTCGATTTCCAAGAATCATTTGCTTCAATTGCTAGAATGACCACTATTCACACAATGAATAAAGACCTCAAGGAGGAGGTGTATGTGGCTCAGTCACCTTTAGGGTTTGCGGCTCCCTACTCTAAGAACAAAGTTTGTAAGCTAAAGAAGGCATTGTATGGGTTGAAACAAGCCCATAGAACATGGTACCAATGGAGAGAGAAATCCTTTTTAAGCTTGAATTTCAAAAAATATGCCTCAAATGCTAACTTGTATATTTACAAGGATGGTGAAAATTATGTAATGGTTATTCTATGTGTGAACGACCTTCTTATTATAGGTGACTATGAAGATATGATCCATTAGACTTGAAAGGCTTTGAACTCCAAGTTTGAAATGATAGACTTGGATTGAAGCCTGTAAAAATCTTCATCTCTCAAAAGAAGTATGCTTGGGAGATCTGAAAAGCATTTGGTATAACCGAGTGTAAGGGGATACCTTCACCTATGGAGGTTAATGTTAAGTTATTTATTGAGGATACATCAACACTAATAGACATTGGGAGGTATAGGAGGTTAGTTGAAAGCCTCATCTACTTGTTTAACACCAAGCCAAATATCCGTTTTGCTGTTGATGTTTTGAGTAGGTTCTCAAACAAACCATGAGAAAGTCATTAGAAAGTTGGGATGCAAGTGCTTAGATGCTCGAAGGGAACTCTTGACTATGGTATCACATATAGTTCTAGAAGTGCTCTTATGGAAAACTATGACTTAGATTGGGTAGGTGATAGTGATACCAAAAAATTAGTTTTTGGATATTGTTTCTCTTTAGGTTTAGGAATCTTCTCTTGGATCAGTAAATAAGAAGCAACCAACTGTGCCATTGCAAAATAGAGTACAAGGTAGCTTGTTTTGCTACATATGAAGTAATATGGTTAAGGAGGAACCTATGGCATGTGGGAGTACATGATGAAGATCCAATAGTGTTAAGATATGACAGTTGGAGTTGCATCACCATTGCGAAAAATCGAGTTTTTCATGCATGTACCAAACACATTGAGATCCAATGTCACTATGTATGTGACTTGATCAAGGATGGATAATAGAGCTTATTTGTTTTCCAATAGAGGAGAATGGAGTAGATATCTTTACCAATGCTCTTACAAAGTATTTGCTTTACGTTCATCTTCAGAGACTTGATATTGAGCTAAGGATGTTATTCACTTGTGGTTGGACATTGGGGGGGGGGGGTGTTAGATATGCTCAATGCCCCACCCTTGTAAGATGCCACCAATGATTCATGGTGCTCTAAGGTTGTAAGGGCCCCAATATGAGGAGAAGCTATGTGTGAGTATGGACATTGGTAGGGGACATTGATTAGGTCTTGAATTGTATGTTAAATGAGGTCTATGTGATTGGATGGCAAAAAAGATGAACTTTGTGGATCTAGCCTTTAGGTTAGATAGAGTAGTTATGCTAGTAGCAATTTGAGGCACAATGCATCAAGTTGCAAGATACGAGAGTTATTAGGGACCCCTGGGTATTTAGGAGGCCCTTGTTTGGGGGGTCTCAAGGCGCCCTCACACACACCGGACTAGGGAATGTTCATAATATAGTCAGATACACCAACTAGACTACCTTCTTGAGCCATAAAAGGAAGACCCCTCCAAAGCAATCATTGATCTATCTTTAACCCAATCAAAGTTTTTCTAGCTAGCCTTAAGCACTTTGGCTATCATCTGTATGGATTGCCAAGCTTCACAATGGAAGCGCATGCATGGATAGAGTCATCTTTGCATTACTTTGTTTGAATTAAAATAGTTTTTGTTCTTCTTATATTTGTTGTGTATTCTCTACTCTTTGCTTAGATTTATGTCCCCACTGCACCATGCAAATTCTACAGAAAAGATGGGGGGAGAGAGAGGAAGCCTAGGGTAATAGTCTAAAAAGAATACAAGAAAGTATAATATACATAATATACAAGCAATCCATAGTGTGAACACGATAAGTAGAAAGATGACTAGATAGATAACTTGGAACTTGGGTAGGACTAACTGATGTCTAGCTGTAAAGTATCATTGGAATGGTATGCCGATGTAGGTACCAACCACATCAATGATATAAATGTGGAAATAGTCATTCAGGTATATGAGTGTTAGCTTGTGGTGAGATTGATATCTCAATAATTAATGGTGTTCTTCATATTGTACACATATGTCTCAAGGCAGTTCCTTGCATTCACTCTCTCTCTTACTTTCTTGTCTTCCTCTAGGAACTCCTTAGCCTCCTCCACCATTTTCTGAGGGTCTTGGCGGTTGAGTGAAAGCTCCCACATTTTGGTTCCATTTTGCCGGGACAAACAGATTCAAGCCTTGAGCACTTGCGCACTTCGAATCGAGCATTGAAGTAGGGTTTTCCCTGAATCGGTGCTTGAGGTAGATAGGTAAGGAGCGAGGGAGTTTGAAGAGGTATTCGATCTCCTTAGCAAGTAGGTTTTTGGTTTTTTGGATTTGGAAAAGCATGTTGGAGTAGTGTAGGTGATTGCTTTGTGATTTGTATGCATTTAGGGTAGGAAAAAACAAAGAAAAAGAAGCAAATAATAGGGTTTTCTGTTGATGTATAACATGCTAAAACAGGAAAATAGGGGCACAGATCCTTGGAGTGCCGTTTGATTCGAGCACCACAGTGATTCCAGGCATGTCTGGCATTTCCTTGTAGTGTTTTGTACCTATCTGGAAGGCGCTGGATGATTTGGTGGAGTAGACGTTGACCTAGAGGCATCACGCACAACTCGCGGGCCGTCGTCCGCGCCGTCGGACCAGGCCGTCCAAGTCCCAGAATTGGACCTCTCCGAAAATCGGACCACTTTTCCGATCCGATTCCCAAAATCGGACCAGTCCCAGAGTTGAACCGTCCGACTACTAGAATCGGACCACCTTGTCCGATCCGATTCCTAGAATCGGACCACTGCAAGAATCAGACGTGACCAAAATCGAACCACTGGGCTGATCGGACCAACCCGAAATCGGACATCCGATTTTGATAATCGGACTCCTGAAAATTGGACATCTGAGAATCAGACAGAAAACTGTCAAAATCGGATAGGTATCTAAAACACAAATTTTGACGCATCTAAATCCCGAAATTGACCCCAAAGGCTACGTAGAGCTAAAGGCACATCACAGATCCATCATTGGGCTGAAACTTAGAGCAAGTAGTTCAAAATTTGGCTATAAACGGTCCTCTAAATTGCGCATGGTGTTTACTGTAACGGCCCCCTCCGCACCTCCCCCAAGTAGGTTGGAGAGAAAACACACGCCATGATAGGTCCTCCAAATTGGACCCTAGTGTAGTAATGGCTCTACACGAGCATGGATTCTCACTTGCAAAAGAGCAACCAAAAGCCCATACCCAAACAAAGAGAAACAGAGACCCTAGAACATCAATGGGCCAATCTAGCCAATCAAGGGCAAAAAGGCCACACCACGAGAACACAAAGACATTGTGTTCAAACTGCGTCTAGTCAGAGCAAAATGCAACATCAGCAAGCTACAAATGCGAAGATGACTAGACATGACACTCTTGACGAGAGATGTACCTTGAGCAGCACTGCACAGAAGACCCAAGATATCGGTGGAGATTCCACATCTGGTCGTGCAATTGGGGACTCAAGGGCATTTGTCAGAAGGCTTAAATTTACAAGCCAAGACCCGGAAGACGAGGACATAGTACCACCTGCTTATCTTAGGGTCAAACTCACTGCGAAAAGAGAGCATACTATCGATGCTCTGATTGATGAAGGAGCAGATTTCAATATCTTGACTTACGAAGCATAGACTCTACTAGGTCAACCAGAGCTCAAACCAACTGATGCAACTCTTAATCCTTACGGGGAACACCCACAAGCACTTCTAAGGAAGTGTAGAATCCTTGTAACTATTGAAACAGAAAGCTTGTCAGTCTTGTTCTATGTTCCTCCAAATGGCGAGAATTGTGGAAAGGAAATCCTCCTAGGAAGGCCCTTCAAAAAGGCAACAAAGTGTAAAGCCGACTATATAGCACAGAGGATACACCTAACACTACCAGGTGTGAGGATAATCATGACTTTTAGCAAGGGTGGCCTCATCAAACCTCGAGGGAAGGGCAAGGAGCATTCTGACATATCAAGCAAGCCTAGTAATGAGAGTAAGGAGTTGTTGAAAGAGTTGATACAAGCGCAGGTTGAACGGAGAGAACCAGTGAGTGAAACCATACTTGAAACAAAAGGGTTAGGAGACAAGGACAAGGATAGGGTTTGGACTTACAAATATAGTAGAAGACCACGAAAGAAGCCCAAGCCTTATGGACGAAGCCATCAATGGAGAGCTACCACAACGCCGTGATGGATATCCAAGGTGTTGCTTCGCGCTCAAAGGTATTATGCAGGCAACCGAGGGATTTGGGTACCAAAACCCCCTGCTAAACCACCTCTATCGGAAGCCCAAATTATGTCAAAAGCAAAGAGGCGTAGGAGGAACCCTAAACGAGAATCCAAGTCTCGAACCAAAAATATTGGAGTGATTGATCTCCTCACAATTGAAATCAAGAAACCAAACATGACCTATCAAGAAGTAGATCCTCAGCCTAGCATGCTTAGCAAGCAGATATCAGAGGTAATTGTCGAGCATGCACAAGGTCCATTAGTGCCCAAGGAGCCTTTGACTTCCTAAGAGGATAATGAGCACCACAGCCACACCATTGCTCATGATAAGGCTGATTGCTCAACAAAGCTAATGATAGAATCGTCTAACAATCACGAGCAAATTCTCCAGTCAGTGCCAAGTCCACCTAGGAGTCCCAAATCTCCTACATCCTCTTCACCTAAATGGACACAAGAAGCACAGCAGCAGCCTCATGCCACTGCTCAACTTGCACAAGTGAATGCACAAAGGGCAAAAAAAGACACAACCACTTTTGATCTGCCTAAGGACTTGACACCACAGTCTACCGATAGTAGCCAGTCCACTGAACTAGCCACCACTACTTCCAATCAGGGACCACAGCAGTCACAACCTTTGGCCGTGACAACACCCATTGCGGAACATGTCCTTAGCAATTCACCTTTGGAAGAGATGTCGCAATAAACATCCTTGACACCTCCAATCCTTCCAAAGCACCTAAAGCCTAGGCTTGAGGATAAATCTCTCAAAGACTTGGACAAAGAAATGGTGCATCTAACCAATGAACCAGAGATGAAGTGCATAGTGAAGCTTGATCACAAGTTGATAGCCATCATATGTGCATACGTCCATGTGGAGATCGAAAGGCCAACACCAGAGCACACAAATCTCATAGCTAAACCACTGACTTGGTATGAGCAGCAACATGTTTGTTTCTACTATGCAGCTATTGTTGAAGAAGTCATGAAGGACATCCCAAAAGCCACAGCTAGAGAATTGCGCTTGACACCCTCATTTTATACAGCTCTATGTGAAACAAACAAGGAAAAGCTTGAAGCAATCAAACGAAAAGGGGAAGGACAAGGTACCTTTGCACAAAATTGGTACTCCAACCAAAGTTTGGCAGCCAAAATTGGCCACCGACTAATGACACTTGCTGAGCAAAGGAAAGCCCTTTGAACATCAATGCATGATTCCACGTACGTTGCCCCGACCTCATTGAGAGTGTTGGCAACTGTCCATGATGTCCAGCTTTCTACCACTGTCCAAAAACATCCCTTGTATGATAAAGTTCTTCTAGAAGAAGATCTACACGTGGCTAGTAGGCTAGGAGTAGGGAGCATGGTACTTGATGTCAGCGCATATGTCTTCTGCCTCACTCAAGACCCTCCAATCCTAGATCTCTATGCTTCCCATCAATACAACCCTGACTTCTTCAATTGGTTTCTTCCAAGCCTACATGATAAAAACCCTAGGCCGTCTCATGGTTCTACACTAGAGTCACCCAAACCTCCAGAGCAAGAGAACAACAGCTCTAAACACAGCAGTCACCTTGACAAGAAGCAGTGGAGACAGGTTCTAATAGATAAGGACAAAAATCTAGAGCAAATGCCTAACCAAGAGCAACTATCAACGCAATCGAATGCGGGGCTGAACAGAGGAGAATTAGCTCGACAGCTAGACTCTCCAAAAAGAGAGGTAGTTGAACCCTCGCAACCTAGCAAGGCTGTTCAGCAAAATCCCATGACGGCATGCCACAGAAGAGAATGCTAAGGCCCAACCAAGCACATCAACTACTGACCTAATTCCGGATCCTGAGTCCTTAAAGGATACACCTGTAGTGCCCAAGACAAAGAGAAGAAAACAACAAAAACAACGACAGTTGCAAGCTACTCCAGATGACAAGAAGATTGGGACCAAGAGTACTGAAGATATGATGAACAAAGCGTCTAGTTCATCCATTGATAAACCCATTGCCATCTCTCCTAACAGTGGTGAAATCTCAAACACATCCATGTGTTCTAATAAATCAAAGCAACAATTACCGTCAACTGTTACTTGCGACACTCAATCCACTGATAGAGAAACTCGCATTGATCAATCAAGAGTGGATACAACACTGTCAAAACAGGATGCTAAGACCACACCGGTCACTTCCGAGGAGAACCATGACACAACTACCATAAAGCCTCAAGAGAAATGTGAAAACCTCGAAGGCATAAGCAATCCTGGCATTGATCAATCTTGCTCATCTAGTCCTGAGCCCCCAGCTATGCTAAAGCCTAAGGAAACCCTTAGAACTTTGCATGAGATAGCAACCGAGCAAGCCCTCATAGAACATAGAGATGTCGTAGAGTGCTTGACTGAGTGAGACACTAAATTGAAATTATTCGCACGTGTCTATGTTCATGCAGACATGGGCACATTCCCTAGGGAGCAGCTTGAGGAATAATTTGCCTTATCCGCTAGCGTGGGAAGAGCAAGAATACCTTGACGGACATTATGACAAGCTCTTACATGAACGCATGCGACTCATCTCTGACAAGGAGACTGACGAACTACGCTTAACAATGACATTTAATGAAATGCTCTGCCAGCCAAATCTCTTAGAGATAGAGCAACTAAAGTGACAATCAGAGGGTAGAAGCCAATTTAAAAAACGTTGGTTTGAAAACCCCGCTACAATGGCCGAACTTAGAGCCCAAATCATGACAGTCTCAGCGGAGTGACTGGCCAAATGGCGGTCCCAAAGAGACCTAACCTATGTGGCACCAACTTCATTTTGAGTTCTAGCTACAGTTCGAGGTATGGACCTAGCTGGAACTAGCCTAGAGAGCCCTTTGATTGATAAAGTTCTCACTGAGGAGGAGCTACATGTTTCCAGTAGACTTGGACAAGGCACCATGCTACTCAATGTTGCCAAATATTTATTATTGCTAAGTAGACTACCATAGAAGTTAGATATGTGTGCCACACTTGAGTACAATCCTGAGTTCTACAATTGGTTTTTATCCTCACAGAGTGGCATGGTTTCATGAACATGTACATAAATAAACAACGTGTTTTGTGACTGTGTAAATAATACCAAAAGAAGCAAAGGCCAACACACCCCATGAGCAATGATGACCAAGTGCAAGTGATACACATCAAGTCAAAACTAAGGGATTCAGGTTGGCGATGTCTTATTTAGCTAGACATTTTCATTATAGTTGAAGCATGTGACTTACATGTGCTCTCACGCCTTTCCAAGTGACTGCAGAATGACACAGGTAAATGTCTAGAAGTGTTTAATATCCAAGTCACCACAAGACCACCAACCCCACAAAGAACCATTATGGAGGAAGTGACAGGAATACCAAGAAACAAAAGCCATGATGGAAGCGCCACTGGATGAGAACCCAAGGACACCTCTACAGAAAGCACATATTGCAACTGAGCATGGCCAAAGCATAATCATTGATTACCTCCTCCTTCTTGGCCAAACTCTATGTTTGGGCAGGAGCCACGCTCTCAACAAGGGCGAACATCTCTTCATCATCCAGGATTCAATTCGCAAGATGCTCTGCCCTTGTCCTACACAGCTCACTCCAAGTGCTACCTCAATTGTTCGATGTCTCACATGTTACAAAGAGTTTTGAAAAATCTTAAGTGTATCTCTTCATCTCAACAACGGTTCCTCTAGCATCAAGGCTGGTGACACAATCATCTCTGTAATATCCATTCTTCATAGCCTTTGGATCCCAACATTTCTCAATCCAAATGAAAGGCTAACAGCCTCAATATATGGCATTGATTGTATTCATTTTTTCCACCAAAAATAAAATAAAATAAAATAAAATAAAATAAAATAAAAAGAGAAAGAAAGAAAGAAAGAAAAAATGCACACACGATCACAGCACCGCACCTAGGGGTCCTCAAATTAGGTACGTCCAGTGACCTTGGTTGGCTGGCTCCGTCCCTAATCCCCTTGCCCTTTGCACATCCCCCACAATTTTTCAGGGCACATCAAGGGCAGGACATACCTAGGGAGCTCGCCTCGCCTATGGTTAGACCTGTCACCCTGAACCACTTGCACAATTCTTTTGCACTCCATCTCAATGCCATTACAATCAACTGTGGTAAGCAAGGCATGAAAGACAATGGAAAAGTACACCATACTTTTCAAGCACTACAAGTAGCCACTAGCTACCAGAGGCTAAGACATCAAGGAGCTCAATTATGCTACATTGCCTTGACAAGACCATAATGATGTCTCAGGCAATCTTCAAGTGTACTCCCCGTCTTCATCGACAAATTTTTCCATCAACTTAGCCCCTTGCTTCACTAACCCATTGCTATACAAGGAACCAGGCCGACAGTCTCAGTAATACCTAAATACGCACGTGTATTCACTTAATATTCACACTATAACCTATACATGGTTTGGGTCCTCAAGTGTAGGACCATACTCCAGGCTTGCTTAGAGTTCGACCTGTCTCCCAAACTAATCAAAATATGTTTTGTGCACAATAAGAAGACTAGTGCTACCCCTTAGGGAGACACCACATGAGAGGTTTTCAAATTGTAGGTATTAAAGACTCCAACGAAAGCGTCGTCAACTCTACATCAATACTCAACTCTGAACTCTTGTCCTTTACTTCATCATGCAAGACCACTAGAGAATCATCACGAGCAGAATCCACCATGAGCATCCCGAGAACACCAACACCCGTGCCAGCTATGAGTGACCATTCCCAACAAAGAGTAGCCCTATCACCACCTACAACAATCATATCACCAACCAATCAGAATAGCAAAGTACCACCAATGACCTTCATCTGCACCAATATCAAAACCCCTCCAAGGCAAACCAAAACAGTCCCTTCTACCCACGTCTTCGGTGCAAGCTCCGCATGCTACCTTTGACGAAGAGTGCCATGGGACTCGCACTTGTCTAGAAGGGGGGTAATGTTAACCCCAACATGAAGAAAGCAAAAGGAAATAAAAAAGACGTCGGGCAAAGGCGAAAAAAAGGTAGCCCGACTGAAGAAAGAAGAGGAGAAAAGGCCAAAAGCGCAAGGGAAACCTTAAACGTTCAAGGCAAATGCAAAAGGGAAAAGGTGCATTTTAAAATACAAAGGCGCACCCTGAAATCTTGTAAAAGAGTGCCAGGCTCTCTCCTGTGCAAATTGTAAAGATAGACTGGCGGTGGAGAAGAAGCAAGAAGGATAGGAAGGAAATAGGAAAAGAGGACCTGGGCCAATGGCCGGTCATGTAAAAAGGGGAAGACCACCCAAGGAGGAGTAGGGCATGTATAAAAGCCGAAAGTGGAATGAGAAGCTCATTCTTGTGTGTGGCCAAAAGTGGCTCTCCTCTTCTTCTTCTTCTTCTTCTTCTTCTTGCTTGCTTGAGCTTGTGCTTGAGAGAGGGAGTGTGAGAGTGTGAGAGAGTGAGTGTGTGAGGGTGAGGGACCGGGGAGGAGAAGCTCTCCATCTTCTCCTCTCTTCTTCTCTTCTCTTCTCTTCTCTTGTCTTACTCACGGCAATGGAGCTTGGAGCGTGGAGCTTGAGGATGGAGCGCGCTTAAAGCTTGCACTTGGATTGTGGAGCTACCGGAGTGCACGGGAGAGGAGGTAACTCGATCGGCATGGAGGTAAGCTCACTACACCCATAGATATGGATGGCGCGTCGGCTATGTGAGAGGTAGCCATTAGTGCTCAGCTTGGAACGCTTGAAACAATAAGCGGTCCGAGGGTCTTGACGGTTGAGCAAAAGCTCCCACATAAACATCAAATGCTTCATCTCCCAAGTTGTATTTCAAACCATAGGTGGTTGTTGCGATAGTAGGCAGATGATGTAGCCACATTCAATCCAATGATAACTCCTATATCCGTACTAGCTTTTCTTTGAACATAATTCAAATTAGCTCTACAAAAGTAGACAAGAGATTTAGTTCATAGATGCCTAGCTTGTCATGCAACATTTACCAGGTCACTAGATAATCACATGGAAGAGTGAACATAGCATCCTTGATGTTCTCTTAGAGAAAATCCTCCATAGGATGACACATTTGAGTTTATCTTTCTCAATATACTGTTCTTCATGGAAATAATCATCAAACTGACTGATAAAAGCAAGAATAGTTTTTTTGTCACGTAGCCGATTAAAAGTACGGAATTTCTTTTTCTGATACACTGTGCTTTGCGTGTTGCATCGATCGTACATTGAATAACATCTTCGAGTTGCGCTCCATCTTGATTGTTAATAGTGAATCATTGAAGAGTAGCCAGTTGAGCTTGCAAATTTTGACGTGCTCTTTGTTCCTCTTGAAGTTGCATCATAATTAGGTCCAATTTTTACTCCATCATTGGTTTCGATAAATCACCTTCGGCCATAAAATCTTCCATGGTTTGATCGGACATCCTGCAAAATCTCAAACAACCTCACATACTTGAAATATTGTTAGAGGGATAAGCGTAGCTCAAGTTTGGGTCTACAAGGCTTGCTTTTTTTTAAAAAAAAATGGCTTTTTATGATCTTGCTTCTTTTGCGGGTATGGTAATTGATGTCGGTCGTCTTCCAACGAATACTTCTTCCATGTAGACTGCATATGACAATTTGCTTGCTGAAAATTGTCTCTGTCAGGGTGCAGGTACGAACAGGGGCTTGTTGAAGTTACAAAGCGGATTCGGGGTTAGTTCTGTGTGAACTTCCACTATGGAGATTTAAGAATTAAATCTTTAAGTTTTAGAAAGCTTAACTTTAAGCTTTGGGAATAAAAGCTTAACAATTTGTCAAGTAAGCGTGCATGATGACGACATGTTCTTGACAATGTCGACTACAGCGAGTGTATGCTTCTGCCGCAAATGATTGAATTTGGAAGCCTTAGCTCTTTCTTAAGCTTTTATTAAGCTTAAAAGCTAATCTTAATGAAGTTTTTCTTCTATGTGTCTTCTGGAAAAAAAAATGTCTTGATACAAGAACTTGGGAAGTGGTCCTCCGTTTGCCAAAGAATGGTCCTTCGCGATCCAACAATACAGCAGGGGGTTCTTCACCGCCAGGAACACGCTTGTATTGACGATTCATTGAGAGCCTATAGAGCCCATTCGTTCTAGGAGTTTCGCCTTCACGCAAGATGATAAGCAATTGGAAGCCCTTGATCTCAGCTTCACTCTAATACCATTGATGCGCAAATTGGATGCTGGATGCATACGTAGCGAGCACCGGAAGGTCCCTAGGAACAAAGAACTCTACATGAACTCATAAAGTGAGAAGAAGGTTTTCCATGACATGAAGCAAAAATATACATTGGGTACAATCTCCCCCCATGCCTTATGTGAGTGCTTCACAAGGCATGTATTTATAATTTTATTCATCTCAAAGCTAAAAAATAACCCAATTTACAATTAGCATGCTTTTAGATTTTGTGTTTGCTTTTGTCCAAATAAAGAATAAAGCAGTTGGGTGCCCCAAAAGTCGGGGATGTGGCCAAATACAATGTCCAATAATGAAATATTTAAATCGAGCACCTATGCACATACAAAATAATAAATATTTATCAAGCACTTCAATAAATAAGCGTGCCTAAATAAATATTAGCCCCACACCTTGAATGATAATGTGTGCGCCCATCAAAAATGATAATTTCTTCTAGGTAATTTGAATGCATACTGTCGCCCAATGCTTCCCAGTGCCACCGTTGTCTGCTCTACACATCAATTGAAGCATTCACAATTGTTAGAAAATAATAAAATTAAACCGACAAAAGTGAATACCTAGCAGTCTTTAGTTATAAAATAATAAAATAGGTTAGAAATCTATCCTAACCTTAATTTAATATGAGTGTACTCTAAACTCATGAATGTCCATTAATTTAAATATGTATTTTGTAGAATCACCTGCTGTGAAATCACCCACGTGCACATTAAATTAATCCGATGCCCAAAAAGGACATGCATCCCCGTCAACCTCTCACACAAGGAATCCACCTTGTGTACAAGCCCCGGCAAATAAATATAGTTATACGAAATCCACCACAAAACCTCATGGAATCCACCGTGGAATAAAAACCTCATGAAATCCATTGTGAATTAGTAAATAGAAATTTATAAATTCTATTCAAACAAAAAAGTTGATAAGTATAAGGAAAACATAACACTAAAATATATTGCAATCATTATAGGTTAAGAGATCATGCCATTAAGAATTGTCCTAAAATAGTTATGAAAGAGGCTAAGAAACAAGATGCTAGTATGGTTGTTGCAAATACCTCTCCTTCTTGTTATGCAAGATATAGAGTGGATACTTAGTGCACAATTCAATTATGACCCTTCTTTACATGATTTTTGCCTATCTTTTGCCAATTTAGATATGTAGTGCTTTGATAGTGGTGCCACTCAATATATTACTTCTCAACATTGTCTATTCAGTTCTATTGAGCTTGCCTCTAAGGGTAGTATTGTCACACTGCCAAAAACTCTACCTATCCTATTAAAGAAGCTAGCAAAATTACATTGAATGCTACTAATGAAGTACTTTCACATTCAGAGTTGCTTTGTATGTATACAAAATCTTGGTTTGATTGTCAAATTTTTGGATGATAGATGTACCATTTGTGATCACTCATGCATTGATAAATTATTACATTTGGCTCACTATCTCATGGGCTATGATAGCTCAATAATTATGATAAATGTGTGGAAGTATGGCAAGTACAGTTGTGTTCGATAAAATGGGTAATATTGACCATAAAAGTGGAAAGATGTAGATAGCAGAACCAACATACAAAGGTAGGCAAGGTAGCAAAAGCAAAGAGAAGTACAAATCAAGCAAAAGGTGCAAGACATGCAATAACTTTTGGTCAATTTTTATCATTAATTCTAATATTATTATGAGCTGGGCATAGTGCCTATGCAAGTTGTAACTTCAAGTTGTAACTTTTCTTACTAGGAAGTAAGACCCACAACTCCACAAGGGTGTGAGCACTAGCTTTCATTCACTTTTGTGATGGTTGGTATAATCTAAATATACATATGTGAATAAGGAAATAACGACCTAGAACTAAATAGGAAAGACAGATTCCCAACTTGAGTTGAAGCCCAAACTCAAAGCCCAATGTATAAAAGCTAGAAAGTGAATGGATAAGATAATTCTTGTTTTGTGCAAACCTAAGAGCATGCTTCTCCTTCTTGCTACTACTCTATCTTCTCATGGTCTATCTTGAGAGCAAAGGAGAGTGAGAGTGAGGGACTTGAGAGCTAAAGCTTCTTCATTGTGTGCCGCTTCTCTCTTCTTTCCCTTCTATCGGATTGGAAGTTATGGAGTAGAGAAAGCAGATCAAGTAATGTTGCATGGATCGTGGAGCCACCACTAAGCTTTTCCTTCAAGGCATACTCCGAAACAGATTAGGAGTGGAGCTCGAAACGAGTGTGAAGTAGTATAAGGTGGATGAAGTAAGAGAGACAATATGATTTTGGGTTGAAAGTTTGTGTTTGAAGTAGAGTAGTGATTTATTATAACCTAATTAGGTATACTCAGTGGCTTCAATTGGTCTAATCCCCTAGCCTTGCTTTCTATACATAAACTGATGGCATATCAAGGGCAAGAAATCAAAAAGCAAATGATTCATTGTTTTTAATTTTTTGTTAAACTTGTATAAACACAATCATATTCGCATATATTAGTTATGGTTGCTATTCTTATGAAAGACAACCCCTAGGCTTAGTCTCATAGCAACAAGTAGTAAACTATCATTCCCACACCTAGGGAGTCTCAGCTTGTTGACCTGTCTCCCTAAGTCACTAATACAAGTTCTTTCAAAAATGTCCAATCTCTCATTGCCATGGAAACAATACAGGGAGGAGCATGGCAATAAATAAGTCAATTATGAATTATGCAATGTTGTAATCCTACTCAACACTGTAGTATTTGTGCATTGTTAAATTGTAAAAGAATCTTTGCCACATCACATCCATGATTGTGAGGCCAATGTATCTCATAGTAGCTCAAAGTTCTCCTCACGATTCCCCCTTGACTGCCCTATCCCTAACAAATGAACATTTGCCATCGCATCCATGATTGTGAGGCCAATGTATCTCATAGTAGCTCAAAATTCTCCTCATGATTCCCCCTTAACTCCCCTATCCCTAACAAATGATAATACTTCCCATCACCTATCCATCAACTAGTGCCCTACCACATAGATGATTGACAAATGGAAGCCATCATGCTACCTTAACTATGTAACAACTTATCTAGGCATGTGCGCTCACATAGTAATTACACCACAATCTATACATGGATTCAGTCCTCAAGTATAGGACAATACTCTAGGTTTTTTTTGAAGTACAACCCATCTTCCAATCCATAAATATGTCCTATGCACTCAAAAAAAGCTAGCACTCCTTTATTATAGAGAGAGCACCGGAGGTTTTCCCTTGTAGGTACAAGTGAATTTGATAGCTTGCAATTTTATCTTGAGGTAACATCATATATGTTGACCAGCTTTGACCATTCCACTTAGATATAGACAATCTACAGCTAGAAGATCCTAATCTTAAGAGCCCCATCTAATCCCGATTACTACTTGCTTGATGTTCAATGCTCAAAAACAGCTTTAACCCCTACATCAAGCTCCAAGAATCTTTAACATCCAAATCGACATCCAATGACAACCACTACTCTCCTCACAATAGCCTTGCAACTATCTGCAACATTCCTTACTTTGGTGAAAGCTAACACATGCTTCCTTCAACGAAGAGTGCCATGGGTCTGACATTCACAGTTGGGGGAGTAATGTTAACTGTAAAATGCGTAATATTGACCATATAATTGGAAAGATGCAAATAGTAAAAACCAACTTGCAAAGGTAGGCAAGTAGCAAAAGCAAAGAGAAGTACAAATCAAGAAAAAGGTGCGAGGCATGCAATAACTTTTGGTTAATGTCTGTAGTTAATTCTAATATTATTCTGAGTTGGGCGCACTGTATGTTCAAGTTATAGCAAATTTTGTTAGGAATTAAGATCCACATCTTAGCAAGGGTGTAGGCACTAGCTTTCATTTACTTTTGTGATAGTCACTATAATCTAAATACACATACATGAATAAGGAAAGACCAACCTAGAACTAAATAGGAAAGACGGGTACCCAACTTGAGTAGAGGAGGTAGATTGAGTACCGACACAGATATGATGGAGCACCATCATGCTTTTGCTTTGTGACATTGAGGAGAAAGTAAGGTAGTGAGTTCACTACATCCTTGTCGAATCGGTATTTTTTTTTTTCATATGGTTTGGGAGGAGAATGGATAGATTGATGAGTGCGAGAGATATATATGGTTGTGTAAGAGCTAGCTTTGTTTTACTGAATCAAGTGAAGCACATGAAACAATAGGTGTTTCATCAAGTCTAGGGTTGAGCTTATGAAAGCTTCAGCAAGTTGTGCATTCACAAGCCATTTTAGATGTAAAACTTTGGTATGCATATTTTGGTCATCTTCATTTTGCTAGTTTGCTACATCTACTAAAAATGAATATGGTGTCCTCATTGTCTACTCTTGAGCCACCTGTAAAACACATTTGTAAAATTCATATATTTACTTATTTCTAATGCAGATGTGAATGATGCACTTTTAATGAGAGAGTAGAGACTAAGTAATCCACAACTATGCCAAGATGGTTAGTGTAAACATTGTGTGATAGTTAGTTAGATGCACTTTTGTATAGTCATACTGATTTTAGCTCTCATATTGTCTCTTATGCATTAGATTTCTATGCATTGGATATTTTCAATCTTTGGATGAGATGAGCTCGTTTCTTTTGAAAAGACATAAAATTTAGAAAGTGGGTGGCTAATGCTATTGTAAAAATCAATACTAGGTTCTTATGTGACTTGACTTGTGGCAAGAAGGCAATCGATACTAAGTGGGTTGATGAGTTGAAATGTAAGTCAAATGGTATTGTTGATTGCTATAATGCTAAACTTGTGGCAAAATAGAAGGGCATTGACTTTGAAGCCTTTGCTCCCACTTGTCGCATATGGTAATATTTCATAGATTTTTTACATTAAGAGCTCATAATGGTTGGAATGTACATCAATTGGATATTAACTATATTTTTGAATGATGATTTGTTTAAGGAAATATATGTTTTCCACTCTCCCGATTTTGTATAAAAGGGTCAAGAAAACAAAGTCCATAGATTGAAGAAGGCATTGTATGGTTTGAAATAAGTATCTCAGGCTTGGTACGAGAATATGTATACTTGACTACACTTGGGTTTGTACGCTATATATTAGACATGAGGGTGATGTGCCTCGAATGATTATGGTTTATGTCATATAACAATTGGATTTGACTACACATGGTTTTCAAAATAGTCCAACTTAGAGTACATTATATATTAGACATTAGGATGATGTTCATCTAATCATTGTGGTTTACATAAAATATAGGCTACTCCGTGATTCTATAAAGATACATAATAGGATTTTAAGCTTAAGTTAAATTCATCTTATGACATGTTTGATTTTGGTCTATTACATCATTATTTGGTCATTGAGTTCAAGCAATGTGATGGAGGATTGCTTTGTGCCTAAACAAAATATACTAAGACATTATTGTAGAGATTTGGTCTTGCTTTGTGTGATGGAGGTATTATTATAGAGATTCGATCTTACTTTGTGTGGTGGAGGTATTACTTTGTGCACCTAACAAAGTACTTTGAGACATTATTGTAGAGGTTTGGTCTTAAGGACTGCAAGCCTATTTCTACTCTTATGGAGATATGTTTGAAGCTGAGTCTTTAGAGATTGCTTTGATGCCTTTATCTATCAACAACTGTTGGATCCTTGATTTATGTATGCATTATAAGGTTTGACATTCATTTTGTAATTTCAAAGATAAGCAAGTTTATGCATGGCCTAGGCACCAAGCATTGGTATATGGTAAAACATGTTTTTTACTATTTGAGTACTTGTGGGACCTTGGGTTGTCTTGTCCCAAAGGGATATTATTACTACTAGATTTATATGCTTTTTCAGCTTCTAATTGGGCAAGTTGTTATGATACTTATGTATCCACAAATGGTTTTTGTTTCATGCTTAGTAACTCACATATATAGAAGTGGCCCATTGTGGCCACTTCTACTTGTGAAGTTGAGTAGTAGAGGATAGTTTTCATAGCTATGGTTGAGTGTGTTTGGCTTGAAAGCCTTGTGGCTTATTTGGGTGTTGAATACTCATCTCCCACCACTATCTCCACTAACAATCAAAGTGCATTGGTAGTTGCATAGAACCCGATATTCCATTCTTGTATAGAGAGATCAACTTGTCCTAAATGCCAACACAAGATAATGTTGAACAGTTTTCACGAAGGCTTCTCCTTGTGATAAGTTCAAAGCTTTCGTAAAGCTTTGGGTTTACTCCCCATTATGGATTGATCATAGTCCACTAGGCTTGGCACTTCCTATATATGAGTGCCACCTTTTGGTCATTGCATCACTTCATGAGGGAAGATTTGTTACCATATTTTGGTAATAATATATATGAACATACTTAGGACGGTTAGGATGTTGTCGTGCCACTACGCGGACATAGTGTGAAAAACTCTGAAGTGCATCATCATCCGGCTTTCTTATTGATATAGAGAGTCAATGTGATCAGAGTCATTAAAGCTAGTGTCTGTGGCATAGCTGGTCCAAAAATACTAGATTTTTGGATGATTTTAACCTATTTTTTATATTATTTATCCGAAAAAGCTAGGAAAGCTTCTAGATTAGGATGGCATGCAAAAAGCAAGCTGCTTTTTCAATCAGTTATTGGATTTTTCATAAAAAAAAGAAAGAGGGACAAAATCGCAGGCGTCACGATGGCTGTTGTCAGGCTGAAAACTGCACTTTGAATTGGAAGAAGAATAAGAAGTGATCATGGAGATCCCTGAGCAGGTGTCCTGAAGTTTTACCCCCCTTCCGAAGCCAACAGAGCCATCAAATTTGGGTTCCGAGCAGCAGAGAAGGAGCTATTATTTTGATACACATTTTTATTCTACGAAGGAGCTCCAGGAGATCTAATGCCTGGAGATTGCTTCTGAGTAGTGCCAGAGAAAGGATTTCAGGTTCTGTCAATACATATTGATTCAATTCATTGTGCTTTGTCTTTGTCGTGTTTACCTCTTGTTCTCTTCCATCTCCTATCTCTACTTCCTTCTATCTCTGATCCTCCGTGGATTCGATCTTTCGACAAAAGCCCCTTTGACAACGTTTCTTCCCTTGGCCTTGTATATATGCCTTTTTCACTCTAGGATATCCTTAGACTTGTAATCTTCTACTTTAATACCACTCACTACACTTTATATTGTGTGCTTTTAAGCTTCTTCTTCTCCAAGCTTTGTGTATACATTCTTGCAATCCTAAATCTAACAATAATGTGATAAGCCCATATTTTATTAAAGAACTCCCACCTCCCTCCATAAGTACATTTTTGTAAATTGTACAAAGTTAAAATTTCTTTTTTTTCTTGTGAACTCACGCAATAGGTACATCACATTGAGTGAAACCCCCACCCCCTTAGAGGATCTTGGATATCCAGAGCATGAACCTCTCATCATGGTTTGCAAAGAGGCCTTCTCGTCCTTCACTTTATCTCGTCTCTCACACACCCTGGTCAAATAGTAAGTATATTTTGCATGCTCAAAATTTCCATTGAGTCGAATCTTACCTTTTGGGATATCACTTTACTAGACACTCCCTTTAATTTGCAACATGACAAGGTGGCCATTTAAAACATTCTTGAATTTTAAGGTCACTAATAGATTTTTTTCCTATCTTAATAAGGGAAAGTATTGGCCTCCCAAATAACGAATGTCGTGGGGGAAATTCCAAGTATTAGCATTTCAAAATCCATGTGTGCAAAGTACTAATCTTTCAAATAATGGTACTTGTAAGAAAATATATTTGCATTATCCTTGGCCTTGTATATATGCCTTTTTCACTCTAGGATATCCTTAGACTTGCAATCTTCTACTTTAATACCACTCATTACACTTTATATTGTGTGCTCTTAAGCTTCTTCTTCTCCAAGATTTGTGTGTACATTCTTGCAATCCTAAATCTAACAATAATATGATAAGCCCATATCTTATTAACGAACTCCCACACTCCTCCATAAGTACATTTTTGTAAATTGTATAAAGTTAAAATTTCCTTTTTTTCTTGTGAACTCACGCAATAGGCACATCGCATTGAGTGAAACCCCCACCCCCTTAGAGGATCTTGGGATATCCAGAGCATGAATCTCTCATCATGGTTTGCAAAAAGGCCTTCTCTTCCTTCACTTTATCTTGTCTCTCACACACCCTTGTCAAATAGGAAGTATATTTTGCATGCTCAAAATTCCATTGAGTTGAATCTTACCTTTTGGGATATAACTTTACTAGACGCTCCCTTTAATTTGCAACACGACAAGGTGGCCATTTAAAACATTCTTGAATTTTAAGGTCGCTAATAGATTTTTTCCTATCTTAATAAAGGGAAAGTATTGGCCTCCCAAATAACGAATATTTTGGGGAAATTTCCAATTATTAGCATTTCAAAATCCATGTGTGCAAAGTACTAATCTTTCAAATAAGGGTAGTTGTAAGAAAATATAGTTGCATTATCTTTGCCAAACATTTAGGCTTTAAACATTTGTAGGAAATTTTCCTTGTATGGCCTTTTCAACATGTATAGTTTATAACTAATTAGAAGTGCTAATGCTAAACTACTCTTCAAAATCCTAGGCTACCCTTGAGATATGAAAGCTAATTTAAAACATGAAAATGAATAGTTTAATTAGAAGCAGTATTTAGAATCACCCTTCAAAATTGTAAGTCCTATTGTGGCATTGCCCTTGAAAATGGGAATAACATTGAAATGTGAGAGCTACTTTAAAGATCAGACTTAATTAAAAGTGCTAATCTAGAATTATCATTAGAACGGGACTCGATGTTCAAAAGATAAAATGTAATTGATTAATGAAAATAGATTTACCTAAAGGTTTGAGTAATTCCTTCAAAAGACCAAATGTAATTGATTAATGAAGATAGATTTGCCTAAAGGTTTGAGTAATTCCTTCAAAGAGGTGGCCACCCCTTCCCTAAATCACGACCCCTCTCTCTCTCTCTCTCTCTCTCTCTCGGGGGCAGAGCGATTACACTGAAACGAACTAACCCCTGAGCAGGCCAGATGATCAGACTCGCCATATTCTCAGGATGGACTGATAATAATGTCGATGATGATGCAGAAGATGGAGAGCGACAAGGAGAATGCAGACCCTTTGTCTACCCCCAGCAAACCCCATCTGCATCACAAACTGAGGCCCACCCCCTCGCCCAACCAGCAAATTAGCCTCACTGATCATCACCCTGAGCAGCATTGCCACCTTGTCGGTGATGGCGCGGTCGATTTCCATGGAAATCCTGCCTCCAAATCAAGAACTGGCAACTGGAAAGCCTGCATTCTCATATTTGGTATTGCATACAATCATCTAAAAAACCCATCAGCCGCTAAATTCAATGATGATTCAATGCAAAGAGACCATAGCTGATTCAAATCAGGAACTTGCAGTTGAAAAGCTTGCATTCTCATTTTTGGAATCACTTACATCTGTCTAAGAAACCCATCGGCCGCCGAATTCGATGATGATTCAATGCAAATGGACCACAACTAATCCAAATCAAGAATTGGCACATGGAAAGCTTGCATTTTCATCTTTCGTATCGCATACATCCATCTGGGAAACCTGTTGGCCGCATGATGATTCAATGCAAACAGACCTTTGCGGCTCCTATCCTTGACATACAGACAGACGTATGACAGTGGCAATCGCACTTGCCATAATGTCATTCCCTTTTCACTGAGAAAATGTCAGACAAAACGATGACCATTAATGTGCTTGGCAAGCTTGCTCCATATCCTCAACACACAGACAGAAGCATGACGATGGCAATCACCCCTGTCCTTATGACAATCACACAGAAGTATGACAATGGCAATCACACCTTTCATTATGTTATTCATTCATTTTCGTTAAGAAAAATGTAAGACAAAACAATGAGCATTGCAAGCGCATCTGTAAGAATGGTACTTCCATTCAAAATGATGTCAGATGCCATAAAGCTCTTTGTACCTGGATTCACATACAGTTGTCTGTCTAGAGAGAAACAGAGCACAGTCAGCAAACAATGAGCATGGAAAGCACACTTGTAAGAATGGTACTTCCATTCAAAAATAATGTCAGATGCCACAAAGCTCTTTGTACCTGGATTCACATACAGTTGTGTGTCTAGAGAGAAACAGAGCACAGTCAGCAAATGGTTTCATAGTTTCTGAAGCAAATTTGTAACCACAAGTTCCTTTTAGACACTTGTATTGAGTTCGTAATCTGCGCATACCATGTCATTGATGGACATTATGTTGTGGGAGCTCAGTGGGAACACCTGTAAATTCTGAAATTCTTATGAGATCAATATTCTCCAATGCTGAAATAGCATATGATTATGTTAATTATGTTGACAAACATGAACTGATCTTGTATATGATTGAATTGATTAGGCTGTGAAGTGTGTGAGAGGGTGGCTTTCTATGCTATCTCCTCCAACCTGGTTATGTATTTGACCAGGGAGCTGCATGAGGGCATAGCTGAGTCTGCCAGAAATGTCAACAACTGGACTGGCACAACCTTTCTGACCCCTCTCATTGGTGCTTTCCTTGCTGACGCTTTGTTGGGCCGCTATTGGACCCTCGCCACCTTCTCATGTGGCTACTTTCTGGTGGGTATCATCATTCAATAACTTCAACTTATCGCACATAACATCATTACAATGTACAAAACATGCCTCAAATAAGACTATTTTCTAGAATGGTCATTGTTCTCTGGAGTTTCAATGTGATCAAAATTTTTTTAAAAGCTGGCTGCAAACAAACAATATGCACAATAAAGAAAACTTCAAAAGCCTCTCTCTCTCTCTCTCTCTCTCTCTCTCTCTCTCTCTCTCTCTCTCTCTCATGCATTCACACATCAACATAATAGGAATGTAGATATCCACAAGTTCTAAGAGAGAGGAAGGTACCTTCTAGCTAGCTAAATTCAAAATTTCACTGTAACATGCCTCCATATTTTTGAAGATGAAGCTCAAAGTTTTCTCATCCAAAAACCAAAACAGATCATCTGCATAAACACACAACCTCCAATTTGACAGCATCCGGGGATCCATATTATGTTAATATTAGCATACCTCACATTATTAATACTTGAAAGACACACAGTAGCCACCTCAGAACTATGGAAAAAGCTGCCTCTTTACCTCAGTAGGCCTTTATTATATGGGTGATGCAGATGCACTTCATTGCTTCCATTTTTCTCCTTCAAGTTCTGTGTTTTCATTATTCATTGCTGTTTAACTTCAAATTTCTGTTTTCACAGGCTCTCGTTTTTGTTACCTTGGCAGTGTCCCTGCCTTCCCTTCGACCACCAACATGTCAGAAACTCGCCAGCAACAAGATGTTTTGTCCACCTGCCTCAGCAGGCCAAGTGGGGTTCTTTTATTTTGCGCTATATTTGATGGCATTGGGTGCAGGAGGGATAAAATCCAATGTGTCATCTTTTGCTGGGGACCAGTTTGATGAGATGGATCCAGTAGAGGGCAGGAGAAAGACCTCCTTTTTGAATTGGTGGTTTGTAAGTATCAGTTTTGGAACCATGCTTTCAGTGAGCATATTGGTGTATGTGGAGGACAACATAGGCTGGTCATGTGGTTATGCAGCTGCAATGGTGGTGACTGGCATTGCCACAGCCGCCTTCTTCTTTGGCACACCTGTCTATAGACATCAGCTGCCTTCAGGAAGCCCATTGACCAGAGTTATGCAAGTCATTGTGGCAGCTGCATGCAAATGGAGAGCTCCTGTACCTGCTAAGGAGGAACTGCTGTATGAGGTGGATAACAAGGACTCACTGCTCTCCCACAGAAACAAGCTCCCTCACAGCAAGGAGTTTGTGTAAGTGCCACAATTGAAGTAATATTTCCACATCGTGCCTTCTAGAAAGTCTAGCACAAGAACTCTGCAGAGTACCCTCCTGCAAAGTCAAAGAATGCTCCTTCAGTCTGCTTGGTTTTCAGAGAGCTAGTAGTACTGTCTTTAATCCTCACATACTCCTTATAGAGGCTAACAGATTGGAACCTGTGAGCACACAAAGTAAAACATTGACAAAATGAGACAGTAATGCCTCTCATGCACTCTGATTATGAAGAGTCTAAATAAGCATCAATTACAGTACAGAAAGGTCACATTTTTCCATTTTACGACATGAAGGCGAAGGCTGTATGGTGATAATGGAGAAATTAACCTTTCACTGCTTGGTAGACCAAAAAGAAACATCATCAAAGCATTAAAAAGCAGAATGTGTTCTGTCTGATGCTCTTGGAACTATTCTCTGTTTTTCCTTACTAATGCAGGTTCCTAGACAAAGCAGCTGTGGTGTTGGTCACTGATCGACCCGGCCAAGGCAGCACGTCAAACCCATGGTGTTTGTGCACAGTCACACAGGTGGAGGAGGTGAAACTGCTGCTCAGAATGATGCCCATCTGGTGCACAAACCTTGTGTTCTCAGCTGTCTTTGCCCAGGTGGGCACTTTTTTTCTTGCTCAGGGGGCCACCATGGACAGACACATGGGCCCTCATTTTGAGATACCTGCTGCTTCTTTCCCTCTTTTCATCACCCTCACCATCTGCATCCTGCTGCCGCTGTATGACAAGTACTTCGTGCCGTTCGCGAGGCGAATTTCTGGAAATGAAAGAGGATTAACTATCCTGCAAAGGATTGGGGTTGGACAGGTAATATCCACACTGTCCATTGGGTCAGCCGCATTGGTGGAGATAAGGCGGCTGCACATTGCAAAGGATGAGGGGCTGTTAGATAAGCCAGGGGAGGTGGTACCTATGACCATCTTTTGGCTGCTGCCTCAATATGTGTTAACAGGGGTATGTGAGGTATTTATATCGGTAGGACAGCTTGAATTTTTCTATGACCAGGCCCCCGACTCGATGCGCAGTGTGGGTACTGCTCTATATTTGAGCACAATAGCAATTGGGAGCTTCATCAGTGGTCTATTGGTGACGATTGTGTGCAAGGTTACACAGAGAGATGGAAGTGATGGCTGGATAGGGAACAATCTCAACAAAAGTCATCTTGATTACTTCTATTGGCTGCTTACTGCCATGAGCACACTCAACTTTATACTGTATGTGGCTTGTGCAAACTGGTATACATACAAGTGCGTGAATGGAGCAAGAAGCCCATCTTCTTCTCCTTCTACAGCATCCTCCTCCTCCTCATCTGATGAAGATGGCAGACCCAACTGTGTAACACCATTGACACCCGAATTGCTGAGTTACAAAGAGCTTCAACCATAAAATTGTAGTATCAAGACAGCTAACCATGTCTTGCTTTCTCCAGAGGAGAAGGTATGTTTTCAATTCAATTATTTGTTTACTAGTAATTATGTACTGATTTTGAAGAGCGCGTAGAATAAGCAGCCCAAGAGACCACTTTCCATGACTATGGACTAATATAGCACCACTGGTGCAGCCGGAGGCCAAAATTTTCCCATCTTCAGGCCGCAGAGAGTTTCTTACATTTCAAGTGTAATTCCAACAAAGGAGAAGGAAAAACCAGATTTGCACTAGGGGGATAATATCATGTCTATGATTGTGCAAAATTTTATGTCATTTCCTCCACTGGATTTGAAAAACTCAGATTGTCATCAGTTTGTAGTTCTCTTGCAAAATTCTCAGCTTATTAACCTCATATAATCAGATTTTAAGTTTTATGTTGATTACTGCGCATATTTGGTATTCACAAGAGCTTGTGAACCATTTTATACTTTGACAGTCTGTTTATATGCATATGTGAGCTTGTTGAAATGAAATGAACCCATGTATATCTGAGCTTATTAAGTAACTTACATAGTGCAAAAGTAAAAATATTGTTTGAGGTTTGGCATATAGTTCTCTAATAGTTTTGATTGTAGGCAAATGTCCTATTTCTCTGTTGGAAACCACTTCAATGAAGTGGAAGCATCGCTTGTGCGGTAAAGTGTTGAAATGAAGAGTCTGCTTATTTTATGTCTCATTCTCAGCACTACCATGCCCAAGCTTCTTGTCTCCATTTGTGTTGTTACACATGAATGACATGCACAACAACTACAAAACCTCACCTTGATGAGACAGATGTGAAAGACTTGTAAACCTTTGTGCTCATAATATACTCATTGACAGGCAAATCAACTTGGATGCAATAATTGAAATAGAAATAATACATGATAGCACTGGTCCAATGTATATAATTCTGAATGGTAAAGGAAAAGAGCATACTGTATGTGGACGGAGCAATATAGGGAGGGTACCAATCCCCACTACACTTCCAGATCACAAAGATGACTCACTTATCGAAAGTGCGAGGAAACTAAAGCTTGAGATTGGAAACATTGTGTGCAGCTTAACCATCACTATTTTGCAATGGGTCAATCTCATGACACCTTGAAAATGTTGCAGCCACCACTCTTATCTGCATCATGTCAAGTCCAAAAGTAAGTGCCGAGGACAGAAGATCCACTGGAGATTCAAGTGGCCCTCAGAGCTAGTGCTTGATAACAAAAGGCTTGAGAAAAGAGCACAGCTGTGGTTAGTTAGAGCATATACTACTTGGCCCATTCAACTTGTTTTTTCACAGCCATGTTAAACTTTTATAATGCAAACAAGAACAAAATGAATGAAAAGACAAAATCCAGATCAAAATGAGGCCTTGACATGCCATCTATCACTCACTTTCATGCCTATAATTTGAAGGTCCTGGCTAGAAAACAAACAACAGGGTCAAGAAAAGGGTATGCTCTCCTCTTCTCACAGGACAAAGAAAGGCCCTCTGACACTCAGAAATGTGAAGGTTCTCAATATTCCACATCCTCCCTGAAGGTGCCTACAGCTGTGCCAAATGACCTCTGAAGGGGTGGATGATGCGCAGGCAAATGGCCCTAATCGCTTTTGCTAGGCATATTGTATGCTGCTCAATCATCTGATTGCATTGCATTTCCAGACATGCCAAGCTATTCATTGCTGATAATCTCTTGCCCACATCCCTAACCTTCAGTTTTTTTCAAGCACATCATGGGCCATGACGACCCCAACAAACACCTCCTGAACTCCTCCATTCAATTAGCAACCCATATTTTGAAGACGTATCTGCCACCGTACCATTGCCAACAGAACAGCATCTTTTTGCAGCAAAGCCTCTTGCATGACCACCGCATATTCCTTGGCTCTTCACACATTGCTCTTCAAAGTGCAAACCCTCATCATAAAAGGAGGGCTCTACAGTTACATAAGCTCAAAGCATTCACTTGTTTGCTGCTCAGAATCAGAAAGCCTGCTCCATACATACACATAAACGTACCGTCGGTAAAGTTTCTCAAATACTTTCTTGCAGTTCTGTGAGGAGCATGAAATCTGCATCTTGTATGTTTTGGACGATCCTTCTCATACACCGACGACCCACATGCTGGTGAATATGGAAGGACAGGCCCTCTATCACTATTTGTTCATTCCTGGCATGATCCAAAAGGTTCGTACTTGCGATAACCACTTCACTGCTTCTGCATCAATACCGCCACTGAGCGCTTCTGTGCAACAGAACAGGCCATCTTTCATATGCATACCTGCAACTGTCTGGTATCCACCAGCTCACTCGTTCATCAACCCTCCTCTCACATGAACTCCCGGATCAATTCCCATTATAATACCCAAATTTGTTTTACATAAATACCCACATTGTGAATTATGGCATCATCATGAGCTCCTACGAGGGAGAGAACCAGGAGGGAACACATACCTAGCCACATGCGGTTGGGAGGAGGGGGTTTGCCAGCCCACAACCCCTTAGACGAAGTTTAGGACAAAACTGCCATTACAATTCTTACATTGTAAATTGTGATAACATTATGAGCTTCTGCACGGGAGACATCGCGTGCCTCTCTCTCCCCCCCTAGATTTATGAAATGAATTTTTTAAATTAGATATATGAAATTAGATTTATGAAATGAAATTTTTAATTAGATATATGAAATTATATGATATTTTAATGGTTAAACATGTGTATACAATGTGTACATAGTACATACTCTAAAAACATCCACAAATATACATATACCATTTTTAAAATTTTGATTTTTTTAAATTGAACATATGGGATGAGATAATAGTTTTAATGGTTGAACATTCATGCAATGTAAACATGCTCTAAAACCATACATAAATGCACATAGACTAAAAAAATACATAAGCAGTACATGTACACATACACATATACAAGTGCACATACATACACACATGTATGAATGTATATATATGTATGCATACATGCTCACAATGCATAAACATATATGAGTTAGAGAAAAAATGGAGAGAGAGAGAGAGAGAGAATGGATACACACATCTAAAATATACACTTACATACATGCACAGACACATACACATATGTAGACACATATATCTATGCACAAATATATATATGTAATTTATACATGCATGCGCATGCACACATATACACATGCGTACATATATGCACACTTCCGGTGAAAAAATATGAGAGACAAAATGAAGAAAAAGAAAGGAGAGAAAATAAAAATGACGAGAGGGAGAAAGAGGACATACATTTTTAAGATCACATAAATAGACATACACGTATTAAACATATATATACATACATACACATATACACTTATATGTGCATGTGCATATACACAGAGCATAGAAAAAACAAGAAGATACAAAAAGAAAAAAATGAGTATGTGCATGTGTGTGTGTGTGTGTGTGTGTGTGTGTGTGATTTGCATTACATACATACATGCATCCATTCTGCACACTAAAGGGTCTTCTACTATACATCTAGGAAGGATATTCCTTTTTCCATGAAAAGGGTGTTCTACTACGCATTTGGAACGGGTGCTTACTTGCAACCTGGTTAATGATACAATATTAGATATAGAGTGGTATATGATAATGAGTGTACTTGCATAAAGACGCATTGGGTGTGCCAGTGGTGACAAATGCAAGACATCTCAACTAAATAGCCTATGGTACAATAATATCAATAAACAATGGTTGGTGGCATGATTCTTACCCACATTGAATAAATAGTATTTGGTCTCCCCTGTAAGAAGATTTCCAATCTGTTGAGGATGTAAACATGGTGGTTCTTATCGGCAGGTCTTGGTTACTTCTTGAAATCTGTACCTCTTATGGTTAGCAATCCTATTCGAATATGTCTATTGCAATCACCAATATTTATACAGCACAAATTGGTGTACTACATCATAATACATAAGCCCCACTAACAATGGGCTTGTACTATAGGATGGAATAAAAACCATTATATATTCTCATTCCTTGGTAATTTCATTCCCAAACCATACAAAATATCTATTGTGCTTCATGGACCTACCATGCTAATTGCCTATCCTCACCCACTCCATTTTGGATGTTCTTGACTTTCTAGTAATTACTTTACCAATCAATAGTCTCTCCTTGCTCTCCAACAATCTCTTTCTCTCTCACAATGGCTAGAATAAACTTCCACTAGCCCCTAAAAACGTTTTTCTTACTTGCATGGGCAAGTTTTGCCAAGTGACAGCTCTCAAATTTTATTTTTTAACATTATCTAGCTAATAATTAATTAGCTAGATCGATTTGTTTTCCAAGTATCCCTAAGTGGGTATTAACTCTTAGACTAGCATTAATTAATGAATTAATACCTAGTCTCTAATGTCCATCGATATTAGTGGCTAGTAAATTGGTCCAAGCTAAAATATGACACCAAGTACCACCTAGTACCTGTCAAACATAACTTATTCTAACTTTGGCCTTTAACACCCACTACATCCTCAAGATCCTTTACCATGAAATAATTACTATGTGCATCACATGTGCTAAACAACCTTGCAAATTTGATTAATATCTTAATCAAATATTATCGATAAATTAGATCATCTCAAAATGTCACGTCCCTGTGACACCATTGAGGGTATGGATGCTAGCAAATTGCAAGAAATTAAGAACTTGTGTGCTGATAGATGGTACATATTGCATTCTCCTTTATATGTGGTTGTTTATATTAAGCCATTGTCTTTCTCTAGAGTAGAATGTTGGACTAACCATTTATTGGTGAATGTCCTTCACTTGCTTTGATTAGCACCTATGCTCTAATCTCCTACCTCAGAACTATGATGCCCAACTCCCACATGCTGTAAATTTGGTACAAAAAGTTGGACTCTCCAAGGCTGGTGGTCTCCTATGAATATTTCATTATAGATCAATTACTTGGTACAATAGTGGGTGATCTTATTGCTTATGTATGATCCTTGTACTTGGCCATAATAACTATTATGAGCTTGTCCAACCAATGCATAGCCACTTGGACATGGACTCCTAGCTTGCATCATGCTACAATAGATCATTCATATCCATCATCCATCTCCTACACACTACTGCTATTAGATGGAACAAGTTTGGTGTAAAGTGTATGGCGAGTTGCCAAATGATAACCACGTACATGCATGGGCTCAACTTCTTCTCTCTGCTAAGCTCATTATTGCACAAGTGTATGCTTCTCCCTTTCACCAATAAGCTTATTGCTATGAAATGAAAGATCTCTCACCAAGGATGAGACAACTTCAAGTGGGTGAAGTTGGATGTGCTCCTCCATGGCTAGAGAAAGATGATATTGTGTTAGCATATATGGATATGAATGATAAGATAACCAAACATGTTGTAGTATGTGAAGTGGATAGAGAAAAAAATGAACGTAAATTAGCATGGTTAGAGAAATATCACAATCAAAATAACTTATGGAAAGTTTCTATAGAGGATAATTGCACGAGGGAATGGAATTATTGTATCACAATAGTATATTGATGGTTGATAAATAAAAAGAAAGAGATAAATATTACATTGTAGAGAATTATGCAGTAGGTTGTAAAAGTAGGTTTTAAATTTCTCTAACCATGCTAATTTAAAAGTAGGTTGTAAAATTAGCATGGTTAGAGTTTTGTAAAAGTGGAAAGAGAAAAAAATAATGTAAATTAGCATGGTTAAAATTATAATGCAATGTATTTTGTAGAAATCAAGTACTTTTGTAGTTGGAGAAGATACTAAAGATGATCAAGAAGAAGTATAACAAGTTTATTTGAAAACTTTTATTTTCTTTTTGGAGTTACAATGTTTTCTTGAATTATGATCCCAAGCTTTTATCAATGAAAAAAATAATGGTTTCGATCATAATGCATGTTGACACGTTAAGGTTTGTCAATAAAACTATGATGCATGTTGCTAATCATTATTTTCTAGAATATTCATGCTTTTTATTTGAATACTGAGTTTTCTTTTAAACAAGATGGAGATAGAGGATGTTTATAATTGAGAATTACCTTCGCATACACATCATGATTCAAATCACATTGAAAATGATAAGAATTTTGATATAGTGCATATGATATTTATAATTATTTTTAACAAAAATTATTATATCATTTTATCGATATGTTTCATTTTCTTTTAAAAATGATATGCTCAATAACTATAGATCATTTACCGACCTTCTTATACATGCTACACGGGTTAGTTATCTTTCAATGATTTTTAAAAATTAAATATTAATACATATCATATTGTAATTTAATATTATTAATATTTTTAAAAATTATAGATTGAGGAGAACACTATGTTGGCAAATAATGTTATAGTTCATCAAAAAAGCAAACGAATCTCAAAGATAATAAGATATTTCTCATTCTTTTAGTCTTTATAATTTGTATTAAATATTATCTTTATTTCATTTATTTATTTTTATCTTTTAGTGGAGCGAAAAGATGAAAGATAACATGAAGAAAAAGAAGAAAAAAGCTTCAAGGGATATTGAGAATCATAGTAAATCCAAGCTATTATGAGTATCTCTTAAGATAAATATGCTTAAATATTATGGATGTCTTTTTTTTTATAACTTAGCCCTTTTATGATGCTTAATAGGGATTGAAAACTCTAATGTACTTATTATGAGCCATGCCAAGACACTTGATAAAGGCCAATCATCTTAAGTTATATGTGTTGTGTTTATTTAGTGCATGCGTGTATTGCTAAATATGTAAATATAACTTATTTTTACTAAAACTATTTTTTTGGAATTGCAGAGTATGTTGCATGAGGTGGATGAAGAAACAATCTTGTTAAATTTTTTGGATATTGCTATAGTGGTCGGGATGAAATATATACATCATTAAAATCAACTTTTAACATGATCAAGAGAGATCCCACTTTCACTATGAAAGAATCATATAGAGCATAATGTGGATGCCATGAGAAAGGCTATAGTATAGTGGCTTGTGGTGCAAAAACAAGTTATAATAAAAAATACAATCATTGGAAGTTTAAGCCTAGATGATGTTCATGTAGTAAGTTGTATGATAAAGTTACTACATATATGTTAAATGTTATAATTTACTATATAGTAACTTTTTAAAATAAAGTTAGTATAAAGATAATGTCTATTTATGAAGTTACTATATAGCAACTTTTTTGATAAAGTAATTATATAGATAATTATGATAATAAACTTCCTATATAGTAAGTTAACCAAAAAAGCTTTCTATATAGTAAGTTAACTAGAAAAATCTTTTTATATTGGAAACTATCTTTAGAGGTTAACAATCTAGTAAAGTTTGATTGTTCCAATATTAGACTCTTTCTAGCTATGTGGAAATATAACTA